>NC_046657.1:42033935-42039601 GCF_010883055.1 Belonocnema kinseyi
AAATAATAAGTTGTTTCCTTAAGATAAAAATATTATCCTAAGCCTCTTTGTAAAATGTGTCCCTTAAAATGAGAGATGTATTCATATATTAAAAATTCAGTCGCTTGCGCCATAACCCTATACCTTTGAATAGTTGCCCACCCCTCTCTTAACATCTTACTATAATCCGTTGTTTTCTAAGCCCCCACCCCTAATTTTACGAAAAGTTAAATATTGTCCAATTGAATTAGGCTCTATTATTAAATTAGGTGAAATCATGGAGTAACGGAACTGCATTTAATTGGCAAATACATTATACTCCAAAATTGTACTTCATTTTACTATAAAATTTTGAAATGTTAGAGGATGTCAATCTAAAATGGTAAAATTAAGATTTCGATACCATCTGAAACTAGATAGTTTGTGTTAGCTTCTAATATTCTTGTATTTTAGATATTGATTTTTCTGTAGGGTGGCTCAATTTTCCGAGTTTTTTCGTAAGCCAAATTTTAATAGTGCGGAAAAATTGCCTTACCATACCAGAAATTCTTATGAAAAATTTTCTTCCGATCGGACAATAATGTCATACCGACATTATCGATCCAGCGATAGAGGGAAACCTATAGAAAAACCTCTTCCCTCTCTTAACGCGAAAACCGCCTTCTATGTAGCATCCAGCGATTATGAAATTGCAATTAAAATTGTAATTCTTTATTAGGTGCAATACCATATAGTGGCACGACATGTCTTTCTCTAAATTCACTCTATGGCAAAAATATCCTGTTTTCAACACGTCCTTTATAATTATGTATGGCCAAACCCAGAAGCATGTGCTTTTATGTAGTCTCCGTAAAAGACGTCACTAAGGGCTTAAACAGGTGAAAAATATTAAACCCAATTTCACTGGGACTGCAGAAATAATTGCAAACAAAGTTGAAAACGCATTTACACTATCGTCGAAAATTGTGGTACGATCAGCGAAAGTTACTATTAAAAATTACTGCTGACTTTGAAACGTGACCTCTCGTTCAAAAATGGAGCCAGAAACTTTTTTAGAAACAGTTGAAAAATGTGCTCACTTACGCGTCAGTTGACCCTGAATAGAGATATTTTTGACAGTTCTGAGTGATTATGTGACGTAAGAAGTTTGAGAAAAAAAATTCAAGAATTCCTCGAGTTCTTAACCTCGACTTTAACTTGTAGCACGACCTACGATATTTTTAATTTAAGACAATGAAACTTCAAAAATCTTTACGGGTTCTCGAGGTACAACTAAAAATGTCCGAGACTCAAATGCCAAGTTTCAGTCCGCGATTGCTGGTGTCGATCCCGAGAGCGTGGGTCGTCGATAAATTCAAGTCAATAAGACTTCAAAATTTTTTAACCAGAATAAAGCGACTGAAATCCGTCATAAAACAGGTTGAACTCTAGTAAAAAAATTCGCGAAATTCTTCAATTAAAAAAAAAAACTTTTCAAGTCATCTATTTTCGCCAAAAAGACAAAAACCTCTCGCATTAGGCTCAACCGACGCGTAATTCTGTGTGATGACAAAAATTGGTAACTAAAAATAATAACAATATATAGGAAGAATCAGTAGGGATGCAAAATAGGAAAATTTGTAAATCAGAAAAGAATAATAGTCTCACTAAATAAGAAAAACAAATAAAGAAGTAGAGACAATTATAAAACAAACTAATGCAGAACAAAAAATCAAGTCTGTCTACATGCTCATTATCTGTGAAGCAAATTCTATTAACAACACCACTGCTATTAACATTAGTTCTGCTGTGACTAATTTCAAACGATTGATTTGATCTGCATCTCATTGGTCCATCGGAGAGCAAGAGAGGGGATATTAGAAAATAATTTAAAGGATAAATACTTATAGCAAAATTTATCAATAGGTGTCCCAGCCGTTACAGTCCATTGTCTAAGAATTTGCTTTTAACATTTTCATCCAACTTTTGATCAGCAACAGTATTATCTTTTTGTTTTGCCTTGAAAAAATGAAATTACTGGTACGCAGGATACGCTTTACACTTGGTTTACTCGTTCTACTCGAAAGTAGTATCTCCGAAGTATGAATACCCGGTGCAGATTTGCGCGGCAAACAAGCCGAATAAATGGAAGTTGTTCAAGTCCACATATAGATCCATCAGGAGAAGGAAGGCCGGTAGGACGATGCAAAATAATAGGAGACCTGCCAAAGGTCTGCAGTACGGACTCGGCAGACGGAAGAGAAGGCTCATGGGGAACAAGAGACCTTTCAGGTGAACGATGTCTTTCGGAAGAATTATGAGATTCACCACGAGGAACATAGGGAATTGGATCGCCATTAGGTAAACATTCAAACTGCGAACTTAATTCTGCAAGAAGAAACAAAGCATTGATTTTTTTGTGAAGTACGATAGTATATCGTGAACCTCTTCCTAAATAAAAAAAAATCGTTATAAAGAGGGTTTTATTTTGGCGAGAGTCCTCAGAGCTTCGCAGGAAGGCCTCCAGATTCTCTGGCGAGGGCTCCCAGAATTGCCTGTAAGGGCCCCCCGGGTATTCTAAAAGGGCATCCAGAGCCTTCCTTTACAAGGCTAGTACAAATATTAATACCATTTCTTTTTAGTATGGTCTTCAAGTGTAATACTTTTTTAAGGGCTATTCACCAGATTTTAAAGTTTTAACGATTTCGAGATCTTTCAGTAAATTACAAGGGATCGTAAAACATTTCTTATCATTTTAGTAGAATGTCAAAAGATTTCGCAATACTTAGAGATTTTAAAAGATTTTATAGGATTTCAAAGGTTCCAAGGTGTTTTAATCTATTTTAAGCATTTCAAGAAATTTAAATTAATTCAGATTATTGAAAAGGATTCAGGAAGATTTCGTCCAACGAGAATGAGTTATTTAAATAATTATTTCATACTCAAACATAAAAATAAAAGAATAAGCTAAACATACAAATATACAATGAACGCGATTTTTTTTGCCACGCTTATTTCGGAACTATACAGAAAAATTACGCAATTATACGTAATTGTACGATTAAACTGTACTAACGTAATATTTTATGGAATTATAAGCTTAATCCTATTCAGTCCTTAAATGTGCGTAACAATGATATAATAATAATCATAAATATAAGGAATTTTTTTATATTTGCTGTAAGCCGAAAAATAAACGTTTATCTGCCTATTATTATTATTAATATTATTATTATTATATTATACAGAAACATAAGATATGATATAATTATATTATTATCTGATAAGTTTTTCATTTTAAACCAGTTGGGTATAAACATGTTTTTGCTGAAATGGTTTTAATAAAAAAAGATGGACTGAATTAGGTTATTATTCGGAAAGTTGTCTATGTTCTAAGGTTCTCTGGTTATAAATGTATAAACAAATATTTCAGGCTTAATATCATAATTAGGATTATGCAGGCAATAATTTAAGAGAAATAATATATTTCTATTTAAAAAATAGCTGATAGAGATATTTTTTGATAAATTTTAAATTAATAATTACGCTCGGAAATTCAGCTATTGACTTTAAAGAGAAACATTTTTGTTGGAAATTCATATGTACTGCTCTAAATTTCAACCAGATTCTTGTTAATGCAAATTTTTGGTTGAGAAGTAATTAGTTTTTATTGAAAATTCATCTATTATTCACATTTAGTTTATTACAAAAATGTATGTCCCTATTATTCTCCTAGTTCTGCGAAAAATAACCCTTCTTTCCCGATTTTTGGAGCATTTTTAGTCATAATGTCAAAAATTGCCCAAAATTGTTTATGTAATTTATGGAAGGCCTCAGATTATAGTTGATATTTACCAATAGAATTTAGGAAAACTGCAAACGCCAAGCACAGCATATGAATGATTGTCTTCATTTTTCTATAAAGAGAAAACTGATTATTTTGACACAATTTCACAAACAGTAGATATTATGGTGGTTAAAAACAAAATTTTGTTTCTGAAACGCCAGGTTCCCTACTTTTTATAGGTTTTCCGTAAGGACGATTGCGTTTTTTTTCAAATTCATCATTATTTAGACCTGCCGCTGGGTCTTTAAAGTTGACATAAAATTTAAAATGAGGAAAGCTCAGCATATCAACCATATGATCCTATAAACTCTCCAACCTCAGAGGAATTAAAGAATGGCCACTGATCATTTGAACTGACGCAAATTCGCGACATACATTATAAAACAGTATTGAATTAACCAAATTCTCTATATTAATTAGCAAATCATTCAGAGGCTGGCACGTATCGTCTAAGATATCACTAACAGATCACAGGCATGGTCTTTTGTCTGGTAATTACTTGAACAATAAGGACAACTCGGAAAGCGAAATTGGATTCCATGTTAAGTATACCACCGTTGCTCATATTAATTAGGTAGAAAGTTGGGGCGGAAGTTCAAAAATACTTGCAAGCTTGTCACTTATGGAATCCAAAAAGTCGTATTGAAATAATTACAAAAACTCTCAACTTTATTAAAAATTTTACGTGAAATTGATATTTTGCATTTTACCGATTTAAGAGAAAACATGGAACTTTTTCTTGGATAACCTCACAAAATAGGGGGAAACCTTGCCATCGAGATTGAAAAAAAGAGCAATGCATTTTTGGACTACACTAGTGTACCTATTATACAAAAAATGTTAAAATCATAATGCAAGTTGCGAAAGTTTTTAATTTCACATACCTGGATATCGAAAATGTAACATACAGAGAAGAACAAGGGAAAATTAGCTTTTTTATACACACAATCATTAAACTGAAAATAGGTCAGAATCCAACTTTATATAGCCGCTATTTTAATCCGATGGGCTAAAGTAAATTACTTTTCAACATTTGTGAGATTAACTAAAGGCGTGAAACTTTATGAGGTGTACGTAAATATTTGGCCAGAGATACCTGATTGTATAATCATTTGAATTTTATTCGCACGAGCAGTGTGCACTGTTGTTATGCAAAATGTTCGAGTGTTAGTTAAACTTATACTCAATCATCAACAGTGAACCCTCACCAACTTTTAGTTCCAGTAATGAATAGTTTAAACTAGGAACAACTTCCAAAAGAGGTTTATATCAAGGAATCGTGAGTGGATTGTGGAAGTGTGTGGAAGGGTGTGGTGAGAGATGTAATTGAGGGATTGTGAGATTGTAAAGGGGAGGTGGATATTTTGGAGGATTGAGACAGGTTTGTGTGGAACTTTGTTTGGAGATTTGTGACAGGGCGGGAAGACTGTGTTGACGGATTGGTAGTAGCAGGGTTGGGTAACGACAAAGAAAGGTAAGACAGGTAACAGACAGCGGCGATAGAGGCAGGGAAGATAGAAGGCGGGAAAATTTGAATTTTATTAATGGCTAGTGGAGCGAGCATCTCCTCGGAAGAAACAGAATTAGAGCAGGAAGTCTTCAGTACGCCGAAAGAGATAAAGGAAAGGAAGGCAAGGGGGAAGTATAAAAAAACTATAGAAAAGGAAAGATAGAGAGCAAAAAGCATAGGGTCCATAGAAGCATTTATCAAAAGGAAGAGAGGGGAGAGGGAAAGCAGTGAAGAGAAGGAAGATATCGGGGAGTTGAAAATGAAATGTTGATGAAAGAAGAAAGGCTAAAGGAAATTAGAGAAGTGATGATAGAGGTAATGGGGATTTATGAAGAAAAGCAGGAGAGAAGG
>NC_046657.1:42039701-42042146 GCF_010883055.1 Belonocnema kinseyi
CGGAAGTCGCTTAGATTAGAAGCGTGAAAATTGTAAGTAATGGTAAAGTAAAAGATAAGTAGACTAAAATGCGTTTGCGTTCTCATACTCTCTCTCTCTCTCGCTTACACTCTCGCTTTCGTTCGCTCGCTCAGTCGCTTACTAATAAGTCCTAAATTGCGCTATCGCAGGAAATAGAAATAAGGAACTAGATATAAGACTTTATGTAAATAGTTGTAAATAATTGTATATATATATATAGAAAGGATAAGATTGTAAAAAATATATAGATGTAAACGGAAAGATTGTAAGGAATGGAAGTCATGTAAACCCTTAGGGGACACATTATGGATAAAGAAGAAGAACTCTTCATGTATGAAAATCAGATTTTATGGGGAGACGCTTTTTCTTGGGCAAAGGTTTAATCCGAGAAGGATACTTCTTTCAGGATGTTTGTTTCATGGTTCGATAAAACCTAACAGTACCTCAAAACGTTTTTGCACTTTTTGGTTTAAAAATTATGTTCGTGAAAATGAGAGTCTTTTAGCTCTCCTAGAAAATTCGAGTTTTTGACGCTTACCCCATATGCAGTGTGCCCCTTCAATTGGTTATGTTGATAACTGGACGATTTTTGATTGTCGTCACATTTTGTTTTATCACGACGTCGTCCCAATCCGATGCACTGATGAAGGAATCGTCGAACGTTCCTTCATTTCGTTGAACTACGATATGAGCCGCTAAGGATGATTTTCAGGCACCATCTCGTTTGAGCAAGTAAATATGGGCTCCAGAATCTGCGAGTAACGTCGCCTAAGTTCACCGGAACGCTTGTCCCGTATATAATTTAGAATTTTCCAAATTCAGGAATTCGGTGATTTGCTTTGGAATTTTCTTTAAATTATGGGTTCTAATTACTGGCGTTGTGCACTTGTCTTGCTGGTAATTAACGAAGAATCGGTCGATCGTTGTCTTTGGCGATCGAAGCGATGCATATTTTTTAACGATTTGGGGTATTTCGCCTTCGATTCTGAATGAGCGTAGTGTGCTCGTCTTGTTTTTGGTGATCTTTACCAGAATCATATTACCGTTATGTTTAATGTCTTTGAAATAGCTTTCGTAAATTGGCTAATTTTTACGTTTTCCATGCTATCAATAGTCCATTTGAGCATACAAAAAACTACCCACAACGCAGTGGTCTTCTTTGTTTTTAACAACTCGCTAAAATAAGATAGAGATACCGGTCCCACGACTCACCCGGAATCGCACGGAGTGAGCCCAAGGAATATGTATTTATCATGCATGATATTTTATAAATTCATCCATATATGTCACCACATCATTCTTCGTGCGTCAAACGTTTTACAGCCTCCCTCCCTTTACGGGCGTGGAAACGCTGGGTCGCTTCTCCCCAACGGAGCAAAAACAAGCGTTTCACTCCATTCTCGGACAATATCATTAAACTTTGTGAACTGGCCTCTTATCTTGGAATCATGTAAATACTAAATTGTAAAATTAAATGAAACTTTATATATGTAAAACGTAAATTGGGAGTTCTTAATATTATTAAAATTACTGCCACATAGATGCTCCAGTGGTTTTAGCTTGGCTAACCAAGCATCTGTCTGCCTGGTGTGCCCTGGCGGACCGAAGGAACCGAATGGAGCCTTTAGAGAGTACCCGTAAAGACCCCTTCGGGTCCCCAATTGGTTCCTTTTTAAATAACTAAAAAAAAGCAAAATCAACTTCTAAATTATTGAAATTTGGATTCTACGATAAAATTTGCACTAGAACTTGAGCTACTGAGCTATTATGGATGCGCTTGAAGTCACCTTCAGCAAAAGTTAATTACATTTTTTTACATTTTTAACGCTGCAAAAAAATATTGCGATTGCTCCATGACTTTCTGATAGAAAATTTAACGTAGAATCCGAATTTCAACAGTCTAAAAGTTGACCTTGCTGTTTCTTTTTGAATTTTTTAAAAAGGAACCGAATGGGGACCCAATGGGGTCTTCACGGGTACTTTGTAGAGGCTCCATTTGTTTTATTTTTGAATGTTGACCTTGAGTGCAGTAAGGTATCTTTTTACCATTCATTGAAGCAAGCTAAGCAACTCTTCGATCAGTAAATTACAGAAATCGTTTATATAATACTTCAAACAGTTACAATGAGAAGCATCCAGGGTTTTGGGAGCTCGTACGCTCTTCAATAGGTTAATAAATGCATCTGCTTCATGCATGCGTCAGAGAGCTCCTGTTTCACAATAACTTATGGATAGCCTTTAGAATTTTGGGACTACTCCAACTCGCCCCTTTACGCATATTGGAGCCATACATACATTACATAAGCATACATTTAGCCATACATACGAGGGTGGATTGATAAGTTTCCGGCCTGACCAAGAAAAACAACGTTTTTAAGAATTTTTTTTTTTATTTCTCAGCATAATCTCCTCCAAGGCTGATAC
>NC_046657.1:42042246-42044907 GCF_010883055.1 Belonocnema kinseyi
CGGAAAGCTTTCGATTCTACATCCCATAGACTTATCATCTGTCTTTTGGAAATCTTAAAGGTTCATCCGCAAATACTTGGGTGCATAGAGAGATTGATGCCGTTTTGGGAAACCAGATTTACTATCTTATCTGAGAAAAATCGTGTGACAACTAACAAGGTCACGTTTCAGAGAGGTGTCTTTCAGGGCGACACCATGAGCCCATTCCTCTTTTGCCTTACATTATTGGCACTATCTCTAGCACTGCGCCATTCCGACGAGTACTTGTGCGGCAAACGTGCAGATCGAAAGTACAAGGTCACTCATGTGTTTTACATGGACGATCTTAAGATCTGTGCTAAAAACAGAGAACAACTGCATCTAGCTTTGGGGACTGTCGAACGGTATACTAAGAAAATTGGAATGGAATTTGGATTAGACAAATGCGCCAAGGTTTATTTGAAGCGAGGAAAGCCTAATGGCATCCCTGAAGATCCTGAGCTCGTTGGTAGAAGCGCCATACGACATCTTTGCGCTGGAAAGACTTATACATACCTGGGCGTGCCACAGAGCCGCATTCAGGATGTGCCATCTATAAAGAATACTCTCCGAAGCAGATACAAACGTCTAATCCGACAGATTTGGTCTTTCGAACTGTCGGCGAGGAACAAAGTATCTGCAACGAACATGCTTGCTGTCCCGGTACTACTCTATTCATTTGGAGTAGTTCCATGGACGAAGAACGAGCTCAGATCTCTTGATATCGGGACAAGAAAGGTTATGCACATGAACAAAACCATGCATCTTAAGTCTTCCGTTCCGCGACTGTACATCTCACCCCGTCAAGGGGGTCGCGGAATAATGAGTCTTGAATGTCTTCACAACAGGATTATTCTGGGTATAGCAAATAGAGTTGCAAATGGAAGAGACCCTCTTCTTAAAATGGTCAGGAATCACGAAGAAGTGGGCAAAGGAGCATTTCTATACAAAGCAGCTGAGTAGGCTGCTGAAACAGTCGGTCTTGACTTCAGTATTAGGGGCGAGCAAAATGCATCAAATATTATCTATCTCGAGTACTCACTCCTGAAAGCTCGAATTAAGAAAGCACAAGAGAAAAACTTTCGTGAACAGCTCCTCGATAAAGAGGATGCACGGTATCTTCCATAGAAATGTGAAGGATCAGTCAATGTCTTGTGAGCTAACGTTTGCTTTCCTTAAATCGCCCGGATTGAAGTCTGGTACAGAGGGTTTCATTTTTGCATGCCAAGACGGTGTCATTTCCACCTTAACATACCGTCGCCACATTTTGAGCCAAGACATTTCCGATGATAGCTGCAGGGCGTGCCATGAACACCCCGAGCATTTAGCTCACATTCTATTTAGTTGTCCAACTCACGCGGGAACGAACTACATTCAAAGGCACAATGCGGCACTCAGAGTGCTTTATTACCACCTCTGTCACTCTTACGGCATTAACCTTAATATCGCTCCTCTAAATGCTTCTAGGGAAATTGAGTCAATTGCCGAGGATGGGAAGTGCCGCATATACTGGAACTTTATATTCTCGACAATTGTTTCTGTTGCTAACTCGAGGCCTGACATGGTTCTTCTTGACTTCGAGATGCCACCCATGTTCGTTATCGAATATTCGGCACCAACTGACAAAAACATCATAAGCAAGGAGATTGAAAAGAAACAGAGGTATGGAGACCTTATAAGGGAGTTCCAACGATTGTACCCAGAATATTCTGTTAAACTAATCGTCCTTATCATCGGCGCTCTTGGAGGTGCCAAGCTTTCACTTTTTAATGACCTAAAGATCATCCCTGCGTGTCAACAATATGCTAAAACACTTGCGGGAAAAATGCAGAAGGTCCTTGGTTCGCTCCATGTTCGTAGGATGCACGAGTCTTTTGCTGGATCGTCGTACTGATTCCTTTACAGACTGTAACCACCTATCTCACGGTCGTGAGACGTGGTTGTGGCTGAAATTTTACCGCGATTTCGCCGGAAAATCTCCGCTATATTTTGAATGGTCTGCCGACGAGATAGTTGATTTGCCGGTACGAATTCAATTGAATGTTAAGGGGAACTCAATAGTGGTGCCCTAATCAATAAATGCCCTGTTGTTAAATGCGTAAAATCCTCACTATCATATGATAACGGCCCTATTGTACGTGAATTAAAAGCAGCCTCAATTCTTGTAAGAGTGGTATAGAATTGTTCGAAAGTGAGATTTCTAGACTCTATTTTTCAGCTAAGGTGATGATTAAAGCTTTTGACCCAAGTCTCCAACAGACCCTGAAAGAGCTGCAGCGGGCGGAATGAAGTTCCAAGCAGTTCCTTGAGTAGCAATCTAATTCTGCAAATCAGTGTCATTAGGTATGTTTAAAAGGCAATTACATAGCTCTATTTCAGCTCCTTGAAATGGAGTAACATTGTCGCTCTAAATGTGTGCTGCTAGTCGACGGCGATTTGTAAAGCGATGGTGATTGGCTAAAACAGCATAAGAATTATAATCTGAGACAAGTTCCGAATTTACGAGGGTGGATTGATAAGTTTCCGGCCTGACCAAGAGACGGCGCCACTAGGCCTACCTTGAGGTGGCGTTCTATAGTACCATCCTTAGATAGCTTGTAACTATAGTTTCAGCCCGATCGCCATGTTAGTTTAGGTTTCAGA
>NC_046657.1:42045007-42048751 GCF_010883055.1 Belonocnema kinseyi
TTATCCTTGCATGCGGGGCTCTACAAGGATGGACGAACCCCGTTCCCTAGCTTCTCGTGGGAACAACAATGACAACACCAAACGTAGTTGTAGTAAGTACGGTTCAAAACGACAGAACGCGCGGGGTCCCGACAATGGGTCGGCCAACAGTGCCGACCAATCTAGAGCTGGGAGAGCCAATGAAAATGGATTCAATGCGATGGAAAGAGAGGCGACACTAAGACCAACCGCGGGCAGGCATCCAATAGATGAAGAGCGATGCTTTACGACCCGGAGAAACATTAACACCAAGGTTTCTCTCAAGCCTAAAGATCTGGCTGAAATGAATGACGAGCTTCGTCGACATTTTTCCGGTGAATCCGACCTCTGGGCTATCAATTATTGTGTGTATAATGAAGCGACTTAAAAAGCGACTTGTGTGTATAATGAAGCGACGAAAAAATACGAGTATATATATATATGGACACTTGAAAAATCAAATCTTAAAATCAGTGACTTAGTACTGATAAGCAATGATGATCTTTCTCCAACTAAATGGTTACTCGGTTAAGCTTTCTTTGCTGTCCCTTACATCTAAAGCATCTACTGAATTGTGCAATGTAAATAGAACTGAAAAACTAGAGTATCATAGGTTCTGGCTTGCCAAGGCACTTGCTTATAACTTAGGTTTAATTCCTCACTTAGGTTTAATTACTATTTAACAGAAAGCGTTAATTAATTTTCACATTGTGATTTATCAACTTCGCTTATAAAATCTTTCTTGCATCTTCTCGTGGCGCATATCCACAAAAAGCGGGTGGTGTATTTGAAATGTGTGGAAATATGAAAATGTGAGAACCCTTGAATGTATTTATTCGCAATGAGTTTGTGTATGCGAAAATGTGCGCACACTTGTTTGGCCATCTTCTATTAGATGTCAGTGTACAAAACAACGAGTATCGCGTAGGTCATGATAGGTTCATGCACCTAAGTACAATAAAGTTGTTAAATAAAAATCTCACATATATGTGAAACTTTTCTGCACTTGCGTGCAGCTCGTTAAAAGGATAACAAATGAAGTGATCCTTTTTGATGCTCACTGTCAAATTATAACTATTTTTCTTGAACTTTTTCTCTCTTGATTCCCTGCATTCGTAGTTATTAATTAGAAGAAAATTTGCGAAAGTTTGCCAAAGTTTAAAAGCCATGGGAAAAATCCAATATTATGGAAAATGGGTACCACACCAACTGAACGATAGACAAATGGAAAATCAAAAAACCATTTGTGAAATGCTGCTTGAACGGTTCAAAAGGAAATCTTTTCTGCATCGAATTGTCACGGGGGACGAAAAATAGAATTATTTCGAGAACCTGAAGCGGAAAAAATCATGACTTTCACCTGGTGAAATCGGTCCATCGACTCCAAGGCTAAATCGCTTCAGCCAACGACAAATTATCAATTTGAATCATCCCTTGATCGAAAAACGACCGGAATGGGCCCGAAGACATTAAAAACATTGAATTGGGAAATATTATCGCACCACTGTACTCTCCAGACCTCGCCCCGCCTGACTATCACCTTTTCGCATCGATGGGACACTCACTCGCAGAGCAGCGCTTCACCAATTTTGAAGAAGTCGAAAAATGGCTCGTCGAATGGTTTGCCTCGAAAGAGAAAAAGTTTTTTTGGAATGGTATCCATGATTTGCCTGAAAGATGGGCAAAATGTGTAGAATCCAATGATCAATACTTTGAATAACAAATTTTTGAGATTCCCTCGAGGATTCAGTGTTTTCTTTATTGAAAAAAACCGGAAAATTTCAACTAACACCCCTGGTATTTAAATAAATATCAATTTTTACCAATTCAAGAGGGAGATCAAAGAGAGATCTTACAGCAGTCGATTATTTAAATTCAAAGTTGCACAATATTGTGTTAAAAGTTGCAGCAATAGCTCATCAATAAACGCGAGAAAATTATACTTAACAAATTTCTATTATTCCTACGTTACCTTAAAGTACGTTGCCTGAATGCTTAGGCAATTACGTTGACTGGAAAAATGTTCGGGATATGTTTGATTCTTTAATTGTCAATAGCAATTCTTTATCTAATGTGTTACATTTACACGAACTAAAAACTTCTTCAATAGGTGGCAATAACCATGTGATTGAACATTTATCACTCACCGATGCGAATTTCACTACTGCTGGGCATACAATTAAACTTCGCAGTGACAATAAACGCACTCTGATTAATGATCATTTGCGAGAAACCGCGTCTCTTCTGAATGTCTATTTTAAATCTGTAGTGGAATTGAGGGTGTTACGACATACTACAAATGAAGCTTTAAAAATTTTTTTAAAGAATGAATGGAAGATGCATTTAGGATATGATATGACTATCCTTTTTTCAAAAAATTATGTGATTTTTTAGCAACACGCATTCGCACTTTAGAAGCGATTGAACTATCAAAATATAATCTCTTAAAAAAGGGTAAGAATAATTAAATGCAGTCAGTTGAAAGTCGCAATGCCTCTATCAACTCTAAGTGCAATTTGCAAAGGGACTCATCATTTATTTACATATAAAAAATGTAGAGAATTATCGATTGACCAACACAAGGAACTTGTTTTTCGACATTACTTATGTTGAACTGGCCTAGCGGCAGGCCGGAAGCCATTTATTTGTTTCAGCGCGTATACATATGGTGATCGCTATCGCAAACATAACACGTTACTCTATTTCGAATTTAAATTTAATCTAAACTGTACATCCGCAACGCCAGCGGTACCTGCTTCTCACACGATGGCGATCAATTCTCAAGTAGCCAGGTCTAGAAATTTGTGATTAATAATAAATCGTGGCCGCTCGTAATTGTATATCTACAACATCATCACAGGAGGTTTCAACCATCGTATTAAATTATTTGAATTTACTTATAACATTCTAATCTCATCAGTCACTTGACTTAGTCCGTGGCTATGATGTGTAACCGGGCTTATGCGAGTAAAAGTTTAATGAAACACTGTAATAATAAAAAATAATAATACATCAATGAATTTACGCTAGATTTAAAGTCCTACATTTAACATGTAAGACGGATAAGTTTTTCATTTGAAAATATTTGAAAACAAGCCGATGATAGAGACTATCAGACAACGTCTTGGAAAAAAAATAATTTGCGGTGTGCACTGTATCTCAGTCGGAAATTATCGGAAATCAAAAACTATTTTAATTTAGTGGAAGTACCATCAAATCCTCCCCCCAACGTTCTCTGTTTTTTTTTTCATTAAAAAATTTTTGGTGGTCACCTAAAGTGTAATCTGCTATTTTCCACGAAAAACTCTACCATTTTGGGGGTGAAAACACCCTTAATGTAAAAAAATTTGTTAACTAAGCCTTGAGGGAAGGTCTATTATATTAGAAAATGTGTACCAAGGTTGAATTGAGTCGGTAAAGTAGTTTTGAAATGACAGTGAACACGGACTTTGAAAAAGTTGTTTTGAGAAAAACGCGTTTAAAGTTTTCGAAGCCCGCAGCTGTCAGTGCTGTAGTGCTAGAGGACATTAGACTAACTACCAGGTGTATACATATGAAACCGGTATTTTTTCAAGAAAAAAACACATTTATTTCAAGAGAATGATAACAAATATTTTATTCAAATATGCGCCCTCGCTGGCTACACATTTTGTCCACCTTTCAGGCAATTTATGGATACCTTTCCAAAAAAAGTCTTCGTTTTTTGAAGCAAACCAGTCCTCGAGC
>NC_046657.1:42048851-42056794 GCF_010883055.1 Belonocnema kinseyi
ATATGAAACTTGAAATGTTTGGTATTGGATATTGTTGACAGATGACAATACGCCAATTAGCACAGATGGTAAGTTCCGACAGTGCCTACAAGTGTGCCTACTAGCCGCTAAATGGCAATACCGGTTTCATATGTATACACCTGGTAGACCACAACTTTGAGAGTTTTTCTCAGATGGACTTAAAATTTTGGGCGTACATTCTTGAAATGTTTAACAATAAGAAAAGAAAAAAAAACTATTTTTTGAAAGTGCAAACCTTTACCCTCCCCTTAAGGCAGCTTGTTTTAGCAGATCCTGAATGACTTAGCTCAGAAAGTATATATATTATTTTGGCAACAGATATTTTTGGATCCTGCCTGTTATCAGGAATGAGGTAAGCCGGGCTAGGCTGTATGACAGCTCAAGATACTGTTTTCGGATGGATGTTCTCTGGACTAGTCCGTGAAACGACTACCCGCAATGAATCGTCGGAGCTAGTTTGAAATTGAAACTTTGAAAACCCAAAGACGTCATATTGGTATGTTGATAACACAATTTGTTCTTCGGTTGGTATATTTACATACGTCTGCGTAACTGTTCTTATTTTTATTTGTTTATCGGCTGGAAAAGTGTATCTTAGAAGCTCGAATATTCGATGTCGATTTATAAGGGAAGTAAGCCAAATGAATGCAAGTTGTTCAATTCCACATCCAAATCCGTCAGGAGAAGGAGGCCTTGGAGGATTTCTGGCAGGAGGTGACCTAGACCTGACACGACGAGGAAGCTCGGCAGAAAGAAATGACTTATCAGGAGAATGATTTCGTTTAGGAACAGAAGTTTATGAAGTCGTTAAATTACATACAAGAATGAGGGTACAAAATTATCAGCCAAAAGAATCACGTGTTTTGAGAAGCCGCTAATGTTTATAACATTATAATGTATTATTTAAAAGGAAAAAGGCTTTATTACGACAAAATGAAACGACAAATATTTCTTGAAAAAGGACGATAGCCTAGTTCTTTTATACTTTTTTTATTCTGGTCCTTCTTATGGCTGTATGTATTTCTGAACCGAATAATAGTAGGAGTTGATCAGACTCTATCACTTCAATTCTAAACCCAGAGATTGGACATTCATTTTAAGTTACTTTGGATATTATTTTATAATCCAAAACCAAGCTACTGCCTTACAAAATGTTTTAATTTCCGTTTTTGTCGGATTAATATTCCTACCTTTAATATTCTTGATCCATCATTTTCACAATGCGCTATCACTGTATTTGTTTTTTCGTTTGTATCTTATCCTCTGTCTTTCTACCAGTTCGATCTTTCCTGTATCTCCCCATCCAGCTTATCTCATTTCCATGTCCACCTTTCCAGCTGCTATCATTTATATCCCAGTGGGCACAACATTAGGCGACGTCTTTATGACGTTGTTACGACATCTTTACAAAAATTTTATAAGCAAACCTGTCATCCAGGTCGCTGTTAAACGTTGAGTACAAGCTCTACAGCATCTCAGTATTCCTGGAAAATAAAGAGAGCAAGAAAACGATTATGTTCAGTTATTTTTGTTTACATTTAATTATTGCCCATCGTGTGGCGATTATATTTATTGTTCACAGTTGAGAGCTTCATCACTTTAAAATCACGTAATACTATTGATTGAACATTATGAATATGAGTGATTCTATTTGAACTACCCGATTCTCCGAGAGTATAATCATCTCTAATCAATCAATTACAGCTGTTCGCAGACAGCTGTCAATATTGTGAGCATCTGCCCAAGTTTTATCTAAGAGGTCATTAATTATTTTAATTAAACTAATTAACTTGTTGCACAATTCCAAATGACACGTTACATTATTCATACTAAAGGGCTTAACTAATACTTTTGCAGCAAATGTCACCCGTGTATAGACCTTGGTTTTACATTTAAAAAAAACAAATAATCAACCAAAAACGGGATGGTCAAATTTTTAGTTACAAAATTAAGTTTTAACAAAAAAAAGCGAAGCCTCAACCAAAAAGTTCCACTGCTAACCAAATGGTTCAATTTTTGCCAAAAAGTATGATCTTTCTACCAAAAATATATTGAGTTTCTTATTGGGTTCAAACTATCCTAATTCAGTTAGAATTTAGTTAATCTTCGTGTTTTTTTAAATTGAGTGGAACGATTTTATTTGGTAGGGACTTCATACTTTTTAAATTATAAATACTGTGTTGTTTTAAAAATGTAGATAATTTTTGCTGTTTTATTATGCGTGTTATTCACTAATAAAAATTATAAGAATGAATTTACTTACAATATGAAGAAATACTTACTTTGAATATTCAGCTTTTAGTGAGTCCAAATATTTAAACATTTACATTTTATGAAAATTCTGTATAGAGAATCACATCTTTAACTAATCTTTAACTAACTGAAAACTCTATAGAGTAAAAATTTATATCTAATTTTGAAAAAAGTAAACCAATTCGTATTCATAGAAGTTCTTTATTATTGAAGTTCAACGATAAAATTATTAAGGCCTCAACTGATTATGGTAAATTTTCTATTGTTGAGTACAATCCAAATTATATCCAAACTCTGTGATTACTTAACTTGGATAATACTTAGTAAAGTTAAAAATAAATACCCCGTTAAAGGGATAATGTTACAACATTCTCTACTTTATAATTTTTCATGATTGAACAGTGGAAACCTATTTTGATTTCTATGATTTCTTGTTTGGTCAAGGTGGTAATCTTGCCGCTTTCCATATTAATTTTCACACGTTTTAAAATGCCATTAATATATTTATATATTCCAGTAAAAAGATCGTATGTCTCCAATATTGCAAAGACGTCACCATCGGATGTTGATAATACAATTTGTTCTTCTGTTGGTATATTTACATATACCTGCGAAATTGTTTTTGTTTTCAGTTGTTTGCCGGCAGGAAAAGTGTATCTTCTAAGCTCCAATATAAAATTTGGATTTTTTAAGGGCGTAAGCCGAATGAATGCAATTTGTTCAATTCCACATCCTTTTCTGTCAGGACCAGGAAGCCGCGGAAAAGGATTTCTGGCAGTAGGAGATCTAGACCTGGCATGAAGAGAATTCTTGGTAGGAGGAGAATGACTTGTCCTAAAAGAAGAAGAGGAAGGTTCTCCTCGACGATCATTAGAAGCAGGATTACGAGTGGGAAAAAATTCAAACGGTGTACTCAACTCTGCAACAAGAAAGAGGGAATGCGATTTTCTTTTAAGATTCTACAAGAAGAAAATTAATTGGGGGGGGGGGGGATTCCATAAAATTAGAGTAAAACTGGACAACAGAAATACTAGAGGAAAGCATTATTTGGTCAGAAGTTTAATCATTCATTTTTTTCATTCAATACATTGAATACCACATTTTAAAGTCTCCCGATAAATTTTGAAAGAATACGCAATACGAAAAGCTTTCAGAATGAATGAATTAAAATTCGAAGCCTAAAAGATGAAAAAATCTATTTTTATATTGTCATAAAACATTCTAATCAGAGAAGGTATTAGATTTGTGTAAAATTTGACCCCCCCCCCCATCTAGTTTTTGCCAAAAGGTCCACGTTTTGTGACCCCCTGAATCCGAAAACCAGGTTTTTACGAATGTGTCAGTATGTCTGTCAGACATTTTAAATAAAATACTAAAAGTGAGCCCGTTTTGAAAGTTTTTGAGTACAGATTTTTTCATGATTCCAAAATTATCTGTACAGTTGTTCATAGTACTTGAAAAGAAAAATGTTACTTTTCGATAACCCTAAAAGATTATCATATCAGCTTCTGGAATTTTATGGAAAAATTAAAAATTCAAATTTTGGGCGCACAAATACTAATGAAAAATCAAAAATTGCATTTTGCGGTCAAACTATGCAAGATGGGATAAAAAATGAATAGACAAACATTGTCCACCTAAAAAATATCTACAGATATTTTATTAATGACATTTTTATAGAATACGTAGTTTTTTCATTTGTAAAAAGACATTAAAAGTACAAAAATTACGTTTTTCGACACACGACACAAGCTATGCAAAAATACATACATAACATTTTTTTACCGAAAGTAGAGATAAGAAATGATTAATAATCGTTTTTTTTTACATTCCCATCAGAGAAGGTATTAAATATGTGTAAAATTAGACAACCTACTCCCTTCTCCCAGTTTCTGTTAAACGTCTTCGTTTTAAGATCCGCTGAATCCAAAAAATAGGGTTTTACGAATGTGTCTGTCTGTCGGTCTGTCTGTATTTATGCCTGTCTGTCTGACAGCACCATGACTTTTGAAAAATTTATTCTTTCAGATTTGCCTCTGGTACACTCTTTAAGTTTCCTAAACTAAAGGTCAAGTTCGTTACGCAGCAATTTTGGATAAAAATTCAAAAAGTGAGTGCATTTTGAATATTTTTGAGACCACTTTTTTCGAAACTCATGAATTCTCTGTACGGCTATTCATGGTATTTAAAAAATTTGACAATTTATCCTCATAACTTTTTTCACAATATGAATAATACAATACGAATAAATGGACAATATGAAAAAATGACCAGAAAAGAAAAAGTTTGATTTCTAAATACCCTAGAAGATGCACGAGATACGTGATGAGAATGTGCTCGTTAAAGCCTAATGAGCTTTAACCGAAGAGAATTCACAATCACCAAATTACTGTTGTCGATGTTTTCACCTATAGTTTTAAAAATTTATGCACGAAGGTCGAGCGCGAGAACCAACAGTCGCACGTCCTAGGCACACTCAAACTGGAGAGCGAAAGATTTTCTATATGAAGCAGACAAGAGAAATTTTCCAAACTCAATACGTTCAAATTAAAGGCCAAAAAATAAATTTAGTAAACATTTTTTCTTTGTTTAAAGCGGCCAAAAATTATATTTACCAACAAGATTGGGAGAAGTCGCTAAGATAAAACACAGACTACCAACCAGGGTCCTCATTTTTACGAAATAAAGACATCCACTTGTAAAGAATTTCGATTAGAGTTTATCGCTATCTGTTTGTACATCTTGATGATTTATACTGCTTCAGGCGGTTTCTCCTAACATAAAGTCGAAAAATTACGCCATAGAGCGATTTGACAAATAGGTTTCACTTTTAATATTGATTAACCTCGAGAATCAGTCTAATTTTAAAACTGAAAAGCGTAACGCATAAAGAAATATTATCAGAAAAAATACCACGTGATAGCCTAGTTCTTCCATACTTTTTTTATTCCGTTGTTTGTCAGCGCTGTATCTTTTTCTAAACCAAATACCGCGAGAAATTCATCCGACTCTATTACTTTAATTCTAACCCTGTGATGGGATATTCATTTTCAATAACTTTGAATATTATTATAAACTTTAAAACCTAGCTACCGCCTACGAAAATATTATAATTTCCTTTTCTATCAGTTTCAATTCTTTCATTTAATATTCTTGAGCCCTCTTTCTCGCAACACAATAACAATTTATTTCCTTGTACATCTAGGATTCTTTCCTCTTACTTTTGTGACGAGGTGTTTTTCACCTGCCAAGTAAACATGACCTTGCCGGCACCAGAGTCTTATTTTTAATAACATTAGACTCGTTAACAATTTCTGGTCAAACAATTCTGTTTGAAGATCAGTGTCGCCTCAGTGGGACTACGCAATATTCTCAGTGGGCACAAAATTCAGCGACGTCTTTACGACATCGTTACGACATCTTTACGACAATTATACGACATCCCATGTTTGTGTCGTCCTTGTGTCTTCATGATATCTGAAAAAATGTCGTATGATCTGACCATGTATTTACGATACCATAAGGACACCGACACGACACGGACATAGGATGTCGTAAAATTGTCGTATGTCGTAACGATGTCGTAAAGACGTCGCTAAATTTTGTGCGCAATGGGTTCCGACGCACTCTAGAAGTGAACAAATTTTACTTAGACAAATTATCGATCATCATAGTTTTAAACATTTTTATTAAATAATTTTGATTTTATTTAAAATTGCATCGCCCAAAAGTTTTCAAGGTTCCGTAAAGGCATTAATTAATCCTGTGATTATAATACATGCTAAAAATCTAACCTCACATTTTTATTTTTATTAATATAGATTTCAAAAACAACATTTTTTTAAACTTACAAGTTCAGAACGTGAATTAACCTTTGAATTTGATTTTTTGATACCATATCCATTTCTGTTATTCTAGTACATTTCGAAATTCGAAATTATTTCTCGTGCGTCGTACTCGAGTTTATCCCTGAAATTGTGCATCATTTCCATACATGTATATTATTATCATTTATAATATACATTGGTATTAAAAAAGACGTAGTTTTATTTTTTTGATTAAAAAAATATGCATACTTTTAAAAAATTTTTTTATTAAACATTTTATTGTAATTTTTTGTCGTTTTCTTATAAACTGAATTTGCATATTTCTAATGTTGTTTTTAGAATTTAAACGTCACACATACGGTCTACACAGCATTCTTACCGCTTTTTAACTTCTAAATTACATCCCTAACCTCAGTGACACAGCAGCATTCAAATTGTTGAGGAAAATGTTGTAATAAACGACAATTCCGTAAGTAAATTTTTTTCATGACCCAGATCAAATGCAAATTTTAAGGTTAAAAATTCAGTTTAATAAAAGTAATTATAGGTTTAGATTGATAAAGGAATGATGAAGCGTGCGCTACTTCGGTAATTTTCGGTTTTTCTTTTGCTACAAGTTAATTGTTTAAAGAAAAATTAAACTATTCCAGTTGAAACTATTGTGTTGAAATTTTTTTTTTGGTTGTAGAAAATTGAATTTTTTCAAACTGAAAATGTAACTCTTCCAGTTGAATATTTAATGATTTTAGTTAAAAATTCAACTCTTTGGCTCAAAATTACCTTTTTTTTATTAAAACTTGTCTTTTTTGGTATAAAATTAATCTTTTTGTTTTAAATTAATGTTCTTTGAAAATCCATTTATTTTGTTAAAAATAAAACTACTTTGTTTAAAGTTAAACGATTGTGATAAAAATTCAGCTTTTTGTGTTAACTTCATCTATTAAAGTTAAATATTTATCGTTTTATTTGAAAATCGATGATTTTTATTTAAAATATGAAATCGTCAAAACATTGACGTAGAAAATAAAAAATGTTTCTTTATGTAAGATTTTGTTAATAAAAGAAGGGAATTATTAGAAATAAAATTTCCAAGGATAATTTTGGCAAAACTTTAAACAAGAATATTTTTAAATATTTTTAAATATCACTAGTCAAAGTCTAGTTTTGTAATTTCGTATCACATACCTATCGACCACATAAAATAACTCAAACTTTTGGTGATATAATTATACGTTATTCGAAAAATGTCTGTATATTTTATTTTAATTTCATTATCGTCTGTTATAGATCTTTTCATATTCTTGGCACATATATATTCTTTTAATTTCACAAAATATTAATTAAATTGCATTTTCATAAAACGCTTTCCGATCGCCCAGTTAAAGGATTTCATTAGTTCAGACACATGCGTCACCAGTTTGAATGCTAGGAATACTGGAAGAGTATTGAATAAACCTCAATATCAGCGTCAGCGTCAGCAAAAAATTTAATCTTTTATGGACAATGTCGGCGATCAAGAGAAGAAATATATCGTCATTGCTTTTACAAATTTTCTGTTTGGTTGTAATTTTCATCCAGAAGTAACGGATTTGGATCATCTTCAAGCTTTTCTTAACTATTCCTTAGATATGTTCGCGACTGTATCAAAAGAATCATTAATTTCCTTCAACATTAATTCGTGAGTCTGGATTGCACCCTTGACGTACTTCATTCTGTAGCTGAATCTCTGAAAATTGATGAAGCTTTACCAGGTGTATACATATGAAACCGGTATTGCCATCTAGCGGCCAGTAGGCACACTTGTAGGCACTGTCGGAACTTACCATTTGTGCTAATTGGCGT
>NC_046657.1:42056894-42058708 GCF_010883055.1 Belonocnema kinseyi
GGCGCATACTTTGAATAAAATATTTGTTATCATTCTCTTGAAATAAATGTGTTTTTTTCTTGAAAAAATACCGGTTTCATATGTATACACCTGGTAAGAAAAGTTAATCCAATCCTAAGGGTGTATAAAGGTAATAAAAACTTGCGAGCAATCTTAAAGTTTGAGGGTAAACTGATTTCTAAAGAAAACGAAGATTCCTGGAGATGACACTATACACTATACCTTAATAATTGTCCGTTTAAATCCTCATATTCGAAACAAGTTTTTGCCCACAATGGGCCAAGTCTTTCTACAATTGTAGGTGAATATTACAGTTGATGAATACTAATTGAACAGTGTCTTAATCCGTGCAGATTTTGAAAGGTCCTGAAATATTTATGTAAGAAGTCGCGACTTATTTCAATTAGCTGTGGAGTAATTATGTCTGAACTGAAAATCGCTATCGCTGTTAGTAAAAGGAGATAGTGGCGAAAATAATCTTGCCTTAGAATTCCTTGAAGAACAGGGAGAGAGTACTATAGAAACCACGTTTGCAATTTCGAAGCCTTCCAGTGAACTAAATCAGCAACAGACCGTTGCATGCGATGGATAAATGTTGGAGGCCTGATTGAAGTTGGTCTTCTATGAATCACCTCGAGAAAAGCATATAATGAGAAAGATTGAGCGCGATGTTCAACACTAAATAGCAAAGTCAGTATTTTCTTCACAACACCGCCTTCAACTGTATGCTTACGATCAAGTGCCATCCCTTTAATGAAATCTGGCATTAATTTAGAAAAAACTGTAGTACATTTTACACTCATTTTGGGTTGATCTGGAGTACCTATGTAAGAATATGTAACAGAATTCTCTAAAGTCCTAAACTGCAATTCATTCTCATACGGATATTCATAGACATTACCGAGTGGTACTAAAGAGACACTTGCACCTTTACACAAACAAAAGGAGCAGCCATACTTTACGTTAAAGCTGTAAAAAAGTCTGTTCATATCGGGTTTGGTATTTCCATACCACAGTTATGCAACTAATATATTTTCTCTTTTTTTCTGTTTTCGAAAGCTAATTCGTTAATAGTGAAATAGATAGTCGAAACATGAGTTTTCAAGGATTTAAACACTGGAGTACCATCCGTATACCAAGAAACATAAATGTCTCTAGGGTTTGTAAGAAAACTATTTTTAGTTCATGACTGATACATACTGCCATCGTAAATATCAGTGATATTACCAGGCGGATACATTGTCCTATGAAAACAATGTCATAAATTATTATGAAAATCATTTATATTATACATTTCCCCTTAATTGATTGAGAAATGGTAATTTTACAAAATAGTAGTTTTTCTTTTTTGGATATGAAGAAGAAACATCAATTTGTGATTTTAACTCCCGTATACGAGGGTGGATCAAATATAAACCGGAATTTTACAAATACTTTTCTTAGCCAATCGCAAGCACTCTCCCAGGTATAATAAAGTTTTTAACTAAAGAAGTCGTTAAACCGTGCGAAATTTTGACTCGATTGAAGGATCAGTATGGGTATGATACTCTGTCTAAAACTCAAGTGTTTGATTGGGCCAAAAAGTTTAAGAGTGGACGAGAAAGTGTCGAAAATGTGAGTCATAATCGATGTCCAAGATCAAGTGTCTCTGGCGATAACATTGATGCAGTTCGTGACCTTATTGAAAGTGACAGGCGGTTCACTATTCATGGAATCGCTTTACAGGTGGGCATTAGCTATGGAAGCGCTCAAACAATCATTAAAAATCATCTTGGTTTCAAAAAAATCTGTGCCCGATGGGTCCCGAAGTTATT
>NC_046657.1:42058808-42095667 GCF_010883055.1 Belonocnema kinseyi
AGGAGACTATGTAGAAAAATAATCGATAGTATTTTTGTATTGTTTTATAAATAAATAAATATTAAAAAAGAATTCCGGTTAATATTTGATTCACCCTCGTACATGTTGCACACTAATAATGTTTCTTGAGATCAGTTTTACGGAAAGAAAAATACTTTCGGAATTTGTATAAACTATTTTCCTTCAAATTTTGCGTCAAACAGTGAAAATTTATTACAGATATAATATCGGCCACAAAAGTCATTGTAACGTTATGATGAAGAAGGATTGTTAAAATTAGCAACATACTCTCCTTTAAAGTCACCGGATCCCGTCTATGCAGTGGTTGATGATCATCGGCATTGTCGCCAGGAAACAAGTCTCTATATTCGTTTTCGGTATCAGATGATCTGGAATGAATATCCCGTAATAGTAGTATTTTCTGAAGGTGAAATTCTAATTATATATTTTCAGTGATTTGAATATCATCCCCACTGTGAAATTTTCTTTTACCGTTATTATTATTAATGAAGTCAATTCATCTGACAATGTGTCATTTTGATCATATGGTCCACTAAACGGTCCGCTGCGAGACTTTAGATTGCAGCTAGGCATGTGACCTACATCGTTTTTGAGACTAATCGTAGAGGTGAATTTCCAACTTGCATGAGGTGATGGGAAATTCTTACAAGTGTGAGCTGAATTCCTCATGGGGCCACTTGCAGAGTGTCTTCCCGCCTCGTAGATTTTTCTATGTCACTGTTTCTAAAAGTTCTCTTGAATTAATTTTACTTTCTATGTATTTATATTTTTTTGAATTAGTAATAATTTTCAAGATGCGGTGTAAGCAATTGAACGTTTACAAGCTGGGTCAACCTTTTATTATTCCACTTAATATAATGCAACTTCCGACATGTTCATAACTTTCATTAATTCTGGTAGTCCGCATAAAAAAAACCTTATATCCGTTATTACGTCACGTATACAGCTAGTTAAATTCCTAGTATTTAAGGCCTAAGACAAGCCCTCTATGATAAATAATGAATCGCCGGGGCTAGTTTGAAATTAACACTTTAAAAACCACTTGCGAGAAAAAACGCATCCAAAGTAGATCAGTGCTAAGATATTTTTATTTTACACTTTGTTAAAAATTCAATATTGAAGTTAAAAATTCGTCTTATTGGTTGAACCTTGTTTTTGTTAAGTTAAAAATTAAACTCTGGTTTAAAATTTAACGTTTTCTCGAACATTTTCTGTTGCCCCTAAGAAGTTGTGAATCTTCGAGAAATGGGAGTCCAAATTAAGCAATTTTACAATATCTATAAACCTGCAATAGTTCGAAGGTTCAGGAATTTTTCGTTCATAATCATAATTTTTGAAATTATGTGTTCCAATCATCACCCAATCTAGAATTCTTTTCTAGGAATGTAGTACCATTCCTAAGATGAAAAGAACATACTACTCGTTGAATCCAGGTCAAGACTGCGAATAAATATTTTATGTTTGTTGAGTAAATGTAAAAAAATATTTGATCGCGGTTTCAGAATGCGTGCGAAACTAAAAACAAGAGATTTGTCGATTGCGAACATTTTTATCAGATTAAACATCTAATAACGAACCCCAAAATTCCAGATCCCTTTATTGTATTTAAAACATTTCAGCTGTAATAAAATGAGATAATTTAGACAAATTATTGCCTGATTGTTTATCAGAAGAAAATGAATCTTAACAATATTATCATATTTAAAACCTGAAGAAGAATGAACAAAAGTGATGAATTTCGTATTTTTAGCTTCCATCTGTGGGTAAATTTCCATCTCATGAGTAAAATTAGTTTATGTTTGCTCAGTAATTACATAATTTTTTTTCGGCTGCATAATTAACCGAAATATAGAGTTTTTCTTGAGTATGTGAATCTTATATTTTTTAGGTACAATTGTATAGGTTTAATGTGAGTTCAACGCAAAATTTTACAATGATTAGACTGTCAACCCCCTAGGACACCTAACAAAGCTAGTGAACTTCCAATGAAATTAAACAAATTTAATTAAAAGTCTTAAAATTAAAAAATTCCAGAGAGAAAGGAATTGAAATTGTATTATTTTCAATTCAAAGCATTGCAAATTAAACAATTTAACTTTGAATTGAATCCCGACATTGTTGACCAAATATCATCTGCTGGGCTATCGGTATACCTTTTCCTTTCCTTCATACTTCCAGGATAATGATCAAACAGACATCTGCTCCAAGCAAGATGTCAGCAAGCCTAGCCGCACTCGTAGTAATCAGAAAGAACTAAGCCTCCTAGATAAGACCATTTATATTTAAGGGCCATCACGGTTGCACGACAGGTGATAGGTTGTCAAGTGGTAAAGACGTTAGACTGTACGCTGATGTTCAGATTGTTACGTGACGTCACTGCATCCGATGTCCATCCGAGATGTGCCTCATATGTACGTCCCCAGGGCAGAAGAGCTGAATAAACTCTTCTTGACGAGGAACTTCAAGTTTCTTCATAAAGGCATCTGAAATTATGGTGGTTTGTGAGTACAAAGCGTTTAACGTTTAAACCTGATGCTTTTGTCCAGTCTTCGCATTATGTACTGTAGAAAATTGTTTTTGAGTATCGAGTGATACTTCTCTGGACACTTACGGTAGCTTTTGGCTGATGAACAGGCCGATACGCGATGGTATTGTTTTTGAAATCCTGACACTAAAATAACAATGGTGTTTCTGAACAGAAGAAACAAACCTTTAGTACCACGAGAGTTTCCAAAACTTGTATCCAAATTCTATGACGATTTCACTTAAATAATAATCAGTAAAGTTAAAGATAAATACCAGGTTAAAGTGATAATTTTATAACAATCTCTACTTTATAAGTCTTCATGATTAAGCGGTTTGAACCTGCTGGAATATCTTTACTTTCTTGTTGGCTCAATCGGGTAACTGTTCCGCTCTCCATATTAATTTTCACACGTCTTATAACACCATTAATATATTTATATATTCCAGTAAGAATGTTGTAAGTCTGCAATAGAGCAAAGACGTCACCTTGGGATGTGGATAACACAATTTGTTCTTCGGTTGGTACGTTTATATACGTCTGCTCAACTGTTCTTATTTTAATTTGTTTATCGGCTGAAAAAGTGTATCTTCGAAGCTCGAATATCCGATGCCGATTTATAAGGGAAGTGAGCCGAATGAATGCAAGTTGTTCAATTCCACATCCAAATCCGTCAGGAGAAGGAAGCCTTGGAGGATTTCTGGCAGGAGGTGACCTAGAACTGGCACTACTAGAGAGCTCAGCAGATGGAAATGACTTATCAGGAGAATGATTTCTATTATAAAAAGAAGAGGAAGGTTCCCCACGAGGTACACTAGGCGTAGGGTCACGGTTCGGCAAAAATTCGAATGGTGTACTCAATTCTGCAACAAGAAAGAGAGAATTAGATTTTTCAACGTTAGTATTTCATGCATAGAAAAGTGATGAAGCTAAAAAGTTTATTAATTCTTTTTATAAAGTCAGAAAATTACATACAAGGATGGGGGTTTAAAATTATCAGCAACAAGAATCACATGTTTTTGAGAAGCCGCTAATGTTTATGACGTTATTATGTATTATTTAAAAGGAACAAGAATTTAAAACGACAAAATAAAGCGACCAATATTCCTTGAAAAAGGACGATAGCCTACTTCTTCTATACCTTTTTTTATTCTGGTCCTCTACATTGCTGTATCTATTCCTAGACCAAATATTACTAGGAGTTAATCCGACTCTATCACTTCAATTCTAAACCCAGTGATCGCACATTCATTTTGAGTAACTTTGGTTATTATTGTATAATCCTAAACCAAGCTACCGCCTTACAAAGTGTTTCATGTCCACTTACCCAGCTTCCATAATTATGGAATTATAATTTATTTCCCAGTGAGCACAACATTGGGCGACGTCTTTACGACGTTGTTACGACATCGTTACGACCTCTTTACAAAAACTTTATGGCATCCTATTTCCATGTCTTTACGGTGTCTTTGCGAAATCGTAAATACATCCTCAAATCATACGCCGTCTTTACGTTATCGTTAATGTTATCGTTAACGTCTTTATGTTATCCTCATCTGATACATATCAGTTTTTTCAATTTACAGAAGTACATGTACTCTTCTCGATAGGAAATTTGTACTATATATTGAAGTGCTCTACTTATTTTAATTAGTATAAGAAAACCTGTCATTCAGGTCGCTACTAACGTTGATAACAAGCCCTAGGGCTCCTAGGTTATCCTGGAAAATAAAGAGAGCTAAGGGATTCTATTTGAACTGCTCGTTTCTTCGAGAGCAAATCAGCTCTAATCAATTAATTACTACTATTCTCAGACATCTGCCTATAATGTAAGCAACTGCCGACATCTCATCTAAGTAGTCATTAATTATTTTAATTAAACTAACTAATTTTTTATACAAGACCAAATTCCATGCTACATTACTCATACTGAATGGTTTAACTAATACTTTAGCCACAAATTTCATTCGTGTATAGACCTTGGTGTTACCCGAGTGAAACTTGAAAATGAATTTTTACCTCAAAAAGATAAAAATTTAACCCAAAACGGGATAGTCAAATTTTTAGTTGAAAAATTAAGTTTTAACAAAAAAGGCGACGCTTCCACCAAATAGTTCCACTGTTAAGCAGATGGTTAAATTTTTGCCAAAAAGTATGGTCTTTCAACCAAAATTACATTGAGTTCCTAATCGGGTTAAAATTATCCTAATTCAGAGACTGTTTCCAGTTTGCATTATTTTAATATTTTATTTAAAAATAAAATAAGTATTTCAGAAACATTAAAATATAGCGGATCCATTCTATTTGGTAGGGACTTCATACTTTTTAAAATTATAAATAATTTGTTGTTTAAATATTTTGAATATTCAGCTTTTAATAAGTCCAAATCTTCAAACATTTATATTTTATGAAAATTCTTTATTGAGAATCACATCATTAACTAATCTTTAACTAACTAAAAACTCTGTAGAGTGCAAATTTATATATAATTTTGACAAATGCGAACCAATTCGGATTCATAAAAGTGCTTTATTAATTAAGTTCAACGATAAAATTGTTAAGGCCTCAACTGATTATGGTAAATTTTCTATTGTTCATTACAATCCAGATTATATCCAAACTCTATGATTACTTAACTCGGATAATACTTAGTAAAGAGAAAAGATAGTTGCCCGGTTAAAGCGATAATGTTACAAGATTCTCTACTTTATAATTTGTCATGTTTGAACGGTGGAAACCTATTGTGATATCTTTGATTTCTTGTTTAGTCAGGGTGGTAATCGTGCCACTTTCCATATTAATTTTCACACGTTTTAGATTGTCATTAATATATTTATACATTCCAGTAAGAAGATCGTAAGTCTCCAATATTGCAAAGACGTCACCATCGGATTTTGATAATACAACTTGTTCCTCTGTTGTTATATTTACGCATGTCTGCGAAATTGTTTTTATTTTCAGTTTTTTGCGCGCAGGAAAAGTGTATCTTCTAAGCTCGAATACAAAATTTGGATTTTTTAAGTACGTAAGCCGAATTAATGCAATTTGTTCAATTCCAAATCCTTTTCCGTCAGGACTAGCAATCCGCGGAAGAGGATTTCTTGAAGTAGGAGACCTAGGCATGGCACGAAGAGAATTCTCGGTAGCAAGAGAATGACTTGTTCTAGAAGAAGAAGAGGAAGGTTCTCCCTGACGATCATTATGAGCAGGATCACGATTAGGGAAAAATTCAAACGGTGTACTCAACTCTACAACCAGAAAAAGGGAGTTCGATTTTTTAACGCTGGCGTTTCGTGCATAGAAAAGCGATAATGCTAAAAAGTATGCCAAATTCGGTATAGTTTCAAGTGATGATAAAAGTAAGCTGTGAAAACTTTATTTGAGAAACTACACGAAGAAAATTGATTGGAGAAAAATTCCGTCAAATTAGAGTAGAACTGGACAATAGATGAACTAGAGTAAAGTTTAATATTATTTGGTCAGAAGTTAAAAAAATTTATTGTGTTCATTCCATACATTAAATAACACATTTTAAAGTCTTCAGATAAATTTTTAACAAATACTTAATAGAAAAAGCTTCCAGAATGAATGAATTAAAATTCGAAGCCTAAAATGAAAAAATCCATTTTTACATTCTCATCATATTCAGAAGGCATTCGTTTTATGTAAGAGAAGACTATCGCGAATTTCTTTTAGAGTAAGTGGGACTCACGGGGTTCTAGAAGATGCTCAGGAGAGTAATTTGAGAAAAATTAGGAAGGGAATTGTACGAGGCGATATGAGGGAGGGTACTATAGATTTTTCAATTAATCTATAACTACTGTTTTTTTTATATAAATAAAACGTTCGTTTTACGACACTGCTGCCACATAGGTTGCTGATCAATCTCTTTAGCAAGCACACTAGGCGAAGAGCTTCACATAGTCATCATGTAAAGCCCTCCACTTCGGCCTATTTGTTTCCAGGATCTCTCGTTTTAAGCGTCATTCTCTAACTAAAACTCTGCTTTTTCACAATGGAACTTCGTCTGTTTTAATACCAATGCAAGTTACGAATTATAATAATATATATTTATGGGAATTGTATGACATTTCAGGGAGAAACTCTAGTACGGTGCACGAGATACGTGATGAGAATGTGTTTGTTAAAGCCGACGGAGCTTTAACCGAAGAGAATTCATAATCACCATATTACTGTTGTCGATGCTTTCACCTTTAGTTTTAAAAAGTCTATGCACAAAGGTCGAGCGCGAGGTGAATACATTATCGATCGCAAAGCGCGAGAACCAACAGTCGCGCGCCCTAGGCGCGCTCAAACTGTCGAGCTAAAGATTTTGGTATATGGATCAGGCAAGAGCAATTTTCGAAACTCAATACGTTCAAATTAAAGGCCTAGAAAACAAAAAAATACACTGTTTCGAGTCAGAAAGGGTCTGGTGTGATTATTTTTTAATTTAGTAAACATTTTCCTTTGTTTAAAAAAGCCAAAAATTATATTTACCAACAAGATTAGGAAAAGTCGCTAAGATAAAACACAGACTACCAACCAGGGTCCTCATTTTTACGAAATAAATAAATTCGCTTGTAAAGAATTTCGATTAGAGTTTATCTTTATCTTATTTGTACATCTTGATGATTTATACTGCTTCACGCGGTTTCGCGGAACAAAAAGTTGAGAAATTCTGTGTATCTGTCTGTGTTTAAGTCTGTAGATTTTTAATTTCTTAGCACTATAACTTTCGAAATAATTGCGAGATTGAAATGGCCTTTGGTATACTCTTCTAGTGTCCTAAAATAAAGGCCAAGTTCGTTAGTCAGCCATTTTGAATGAAAATTCACAAAATGAGAGTATTTTGAAATTTTTTGAGACCACGTTTTTTCAAATTCAACAATTTGGCAGCATAAACAAATAATAGAAAATCAAAAATTACATTCTGCGGTTAAACTGTGCAAAATAGGTAAAAAGATGACAAAAAGATTGTGCATTTCAAAAGGATCTACAATTATTTTTTAAATAACTTTTTGATACCATGTGTATTTTGTATTTTAATCGTGAATAATTATATTAACAATAAAAAATCAGCCCGCTGCGTGGGCAAATTCTAATCACAACTTATGTTTTTTAATTTTCTTATTTGTCTCGTGTGTGTGTTTTCAAAAAATGTTGTTTTCTTCAAATTTTCTCAATGCTATTCTTCACGGTTCGAACTTTTGAAACTACGTCTTTTTTAATATCCATGCATTCTATGAATTATAATAATATACATTCATGGAAAATATATACAAGTTGAGATACGAATTCGAGTGCGAATCACGAGATAAGTGATGAGATTGTATTCGTTAAAGCCGAAGGAGCTTTAACAAGAAAGAAGGGACTATCGCCGAATTATTGTTGTCGATATTTTGACTTTTAGATTTAAAAAATATGTGCACAAGTGTAAGGAATATACGAAGACCGAGCGCGGAGCGCGAGGTAAATATATCATCGAGTACTATGAGAATGTGCCCGCGAAGCGAGCAGATTTTACTAAACCAATACTACGAGAAATTGATCCGAAGCTATTACTTTAATTCTAACCCTTTGATAGAATATTCATTTTCAATAACTTTGAATTAACATTAGACTCGTTAAAAATTTCTGATCAAACATACATTTAAAAATTCGAAATTATTTCTCTTATTTCCAGGGCCTTAGGTCAACTTTCATCTGTCAAATGAAACCTAACCACAGAATGACACCAGGTATGGGTAGGTATAATACCTCATGTATATTGGATAACTGTCCACGCTCGATAATATATTTACCTCGCACTACCGCTCGGCCTTTATGCACAGACATTTAAAACTAACGGTCAAAGCATCGAAAACAGTAATTTGGTGATTGTGAATTCTCTTTTGGTAAAGCTTCTTCTGCTTTAACGAACACATTTCATCACGTACCTTGTGCTTCTCACTTGAGTTTATCCCTGAAATTGTGTATCATTCCCATATATGTATATTATTATCATTTATAACATGCGTTGGTATTGAAAAAGACGTAGTCTTATTTTCTCGATTAGAAAAAATGTTCATCCTTTAAAAAAATTTGGTTATTAAACATTTTATTGTAATTTTTTATCGTTTTTCTATCACCCCCAATTTTCTTATTTCTAACATGATTTTCACGATGTCAACGTTACACATACAGTCTACATAGCAGTCTTACCATTTTTAACTTCTAAATTATATCCCTAACCTCAGTGACTCAGACTTTGTCAACTGAATTTTCTACCGCATCGTGTTGTACAGCGCAGTTATTGTGTGCTATTGCTTTATCTTCTAGTAATTAACTAAAACAGTCTCTCAAAGCGTATAGGGTGGAGAGTCTAGTCACATCAACAGTCCCACGAAACTTTGATTAATTAGGAGGGGGGGGGGCTATTAGTTTTACGCGAGAGTAATAGCTGGTTAGTGTGTTATGCTGAGTAGGTGACCAACCTTCAGCAGAATTGTGTTAAATGGGAGTTCATATTGTCTCATTTTCACATTGACGGCCCTCGTTCAGGTTGTAACAAAATTGTCACTATAAATATAGACTTGACGCGGCTCTGCACGAAAAGCCTGCCTGGACCAATCCGAGTCAAGTCGAAAGCCCCCGAGGGGCCCCGAATCACGAAACGTCGTGCTTGTCGCCGAAAAAGCCTATCGCTAAGTCAAAGTGTCCGTGTGTTAACCAGTGAGTGACTACCGCCAGAACCCGTTGTAGGAAAATGTTTCCTGCCTTCCAGTGTAATTCCTTCAGCCAGTGAAAGTGGCTCCTCGAGGAGGTCCTCCATTGGCTTACCGACGTCGCCTAACCTACCCACATGCTCCCAAGGGTCGTCCACCCATACGAAAATCTAGTGGTTATCGCCACAAGCCACCGCACCGGTTTGCCACCGACGCTGTAAGTGGCGATAAATGTTGCTTTCGCTCTTTTTTAAATTTCAAGCCTTCATTTATTGTGTTCTCACCTTTCTCGGCGTTTCCATCTCCTATCACCCTCCCCCTCGATATACCCTCGTAATATCTAGCGCTCAACCCATATCCCACGCAATTCCCTTTCAAGTTCTAAACCAACCGAGAAAAAAAAAACCGAATGAAAATTAGAACATTACTCTCAAACTGTAACTCATGATCAATTCTACATGCTGTCGAATCCTCGTTCCTCGCCAATTTGAAATAGATTTGCATTACATGACTTTCAGGATTTATAGGTGCTTATAATTGATATATACTGACATTATTCCACGTATTTCTTTCTTTTTCAAATTCAACCTAAAAAGGAAATAGATAAGAGAGAATGTCGCCTTCGAATTGCTAATTTTGATCCCGGGCTTAAAGGGCTTATAATGGAACAGATTGAAGTTGCAATGCAAAATTTGGAATAATCATAATATTACCGGGAAACTCAAATCCGCCCCCTTTAAAACATATTGTTGGAATTACAAATAAGCAAGGTCACGCGACGTTTCTTGAAAACAAAGGGTCGGCGAGCAAATGTAAACATATTTTCGAAGTCTCAAACTGTTGTATAACCAATTAAAATCTTAATTGATGTTTCCCGAGATAAACTTGAATTTTAAATTAAGAATCCGAATCAGACTTCTGTACAGAGTATCTCATAAATATAAATTAAAACTAAATAAAACTCAGGTCGGGTACAGTCAAAAATAAAATGACTAACCCAACTAGGACACAAAGCGATCACGATAGCTATGGTTTCGATTACACCCCGAAATTTGGGAACAATCTCAAAAACAATGAATAGATCAATAGGTCGCTGTAGAGGTCTCGCCAGAAAAAATATAGAAACCCCAATGAAAGACATACTAGACAAGGACAAAATAACTCCACCAACAACTACAGACCTAATACAAATTCGGGACAGAACCTTTGACCCCACCGACGATACACTCTTTAGGATCACGAAGATCTACCAAACCCAGACGGACCATATCCCAGAAAAAAATAGGACCAGAACTAAACAACAAAACATTTCAATGTGATTCATTCCTGAAAAATAATACACGGTTTACTCATGACACGCAGGCTCATGACAACAAATGGCAGGTCAAACAAACGTTCGCGAATACACACGAACAATTCAGATTCAGATTATGAATACGATAATTATCAAAATAACCAAAGAACTCCAGCTACCTATTTTTCTTTCAGCATGATACAAACGCCATTTCAAATCATGAGCAATTGGCTAATTAAATTTCGCAATAATAAAGACTATAGTCCTGCGCATTTATTAGAGGAATTCAAAAGATTTAAAAGGGGATATAAAATAAATGACCGCGATATTTTAGAGAACTTAGAAGCATTATTAATCGATGATGCTTCAGATTGGTGTTCAATAAACAAAAACTCTTGGAGAACAATGTCAGATTTTTTCGAAGATTTTAAAAATCTCTATCGATGAAAGATTTTTAGAGGAAATTAGGCAAAAGATTAAATTCTGCAACTGAAACTTTCGAACAATTAGAAGATTTAGGCAAAGAATGGGAAACTGAGCTAGCCTAGTCGAAAGTTCGAGGTCAAGTTTTACAAATAACAGAACCAAAAATCAAGGATAAAAACGAACAAAAGCGTAACAATAGTAACGGGCATAAAAATAATTTGTAAAATAATTCAAGGGAAAATAAAAATAGTGAAAAGGATAAGCAAAACGAAAACCAAAATAATCAGAGGAAAAAAACATATTGAAGTCGATTTCCATTTTCACTAATCGGATTTCCATTTCTCCCTTTGGCAAATCAATAACAACAAAATTATAGACCTAATTTCAGACCTAGATTCCTACCTGGTTTCCAATAAAGTTTTCAACCTAGATTTCAATCAAATTTCCAACCAAGATTCCAGAACAATCGAGTAAGATACCCATTCAATCCCTTTAACCAAATTCTACCACCCTTCAACTAAATGACATTAGGCTCAATCCAAGGTCAAAGTAACCCCATGATTGAATTCCCAACAGAAAATGCTGAACAAAATTCAGGAAATTATAATAAACAAAATTCCCAAAAACCAAACTATGGAAATAGAAACCAAAAACCGGTTAATAATTATAACAAGGGCTCACAAGATAAAACCAGTCCAAACTCGAATGAAAAACAAGAAGATAAAACAAACGCGGAGGAAAATACAAGTAATTGAAATTGTTATTATTGCGGTCTAGTAGGTCATTTTAAAAAAGAGTGCCCATATTACACATATAACCAGGGAAACTAGAAGGGCGGGTACTAGGTACAAAAATAATACAACCTAGCATCGAAACGCCGGAAATCTTAATCTCGGATAAAGATGAAAAGACGGAAACACGTTTTCATCTGATGACAAAATTCGTGGGTAATCTATTTCGAATTTTAGTTGATACATATGCCACACATTCGTACGCTGGCAAGGAATGGCTGGAAAAAATTCAGAATTCCAGTTATGGAATTTTTAAACCCGTCTCGCGAAAACTAAAGGTTGCGAATGGTGAACGGTTGATATAATTGGGCAAGTGGTAATCCCTATTAAAATCGGCAAACACACAAAACTCGCTATGTTTAGGTTAGTCTCAAAACTTCAATCACTAGTTATTTTAAGCACGGACATGCTAAAAGCCTATGAATGACGCTACCCTATGACTCAGAAACTTGGTGGTTACAAGGGTGTCCTCCCACCTGCTATCATATAGAAGCTTACCCAAACGTACTACTCACCCCAATAACCGAGGTTAAAACCGAAAATGAACCTGACACTGTAGGAAAAGAAAATAAGGAAACCAAAGGGACTGATATTGTGGAAGAAATATTATCGGAAAATAAAAAATAAGAATAATAATAATAGAGCGAAATTTGGAGGTAGTATTAACCTTAAAAGTGCAAGAGAATTTAACAAAACTATTCTGACAATCAAAGATAGAGAAATCCCCCTAGTATCTACCAACTCGAACCAATCCCAAAAAACCAAAAATGCCCAAAATCCAGTAACAAACCCTACAAAAGATATCCCTAGTTTAATAAGCATCCCCACGAGCAACAAATTCCAACCCCACAAGAGCATCCCCGCCTTAGACACTAGCGACGACACAAGCAGAAAAGACTCAAATAATTTAGACAAACCTAGAATAAAAAAAAAGTTACGAAAAATAATTCAGGGCAAATTTATTATAATAGCAAATACAAAAACGAATATAAAAATAGCGATTGTAATCTTTGGAAAAATAAGAAAGTTACAAATCGGAAAGAATCAAAAACTGAATCTCAAAAAGCCAATGAGATATTAGAAAGCGACAATAGAAATCAATGGGTTTCTTTTAAAAATGAGGCAATTATACTGATTAATATTTCAGATAGTTTAGGAAAAACAGAAGAATAAAATAGTTGTTCTCCGGAGGTTTGTGAATGCATTGTTGAGCTTAACGAAAGCCAACAATCACAATTAGAAAAACTCCTTGGAAATAAAATTAAAATCAACTCGGGAAAATAACATAGGACAACTCATCTAAAGAAACACAAAATTGATGTCCAAGGCCACGATCCCATTAAACAACGATATTACCACGTGAGCCCTAAAATAAAGGAAATAATTAACGAAACAGTAGACAAATTATTGGAACTGGGCATAATAGAACTCTCTTGTTCCGATTGGTCAAATCTTATTGTTGTGATCAAAAAACCTGGGAAATATTATAGATTCTGTTTAGATTTGAGAAAAGTTAATAATAGTTAGTAATATAATATAGCACACTTTAAGATCAGAAAGATTCATTTCACTAGGAAACTTAGGTTAAGAAACTTTCTCTCAGAATCGCAGGTGGCGGAGGATCGACAGCATTAAGAATAAAAAGTGACTCATAACTCCAAACTCAAAATCGACACAATCGACCCATTTGGCTTTGGACTGGTTAAAAAAGAGACTGGCTGGAATATTAGAACAAAATTTGGCCTACAACCTGCGCCGACGCATCCGTAACATCTTCAAAACTACAACAACCAAACCAACGAAAACAAACGGAAGAGAAAGAATTGCAAAAAAAACGGAACTAGATTACTGAACCACAATTGAAAGAGTACGAAAGTTTCTGGATGGACGACCGTTACAGCATCTTCTCGAGGTATGAAGGAGGTTATTCCAACCAACAGAAAGAATTCTTACTACCAATTAAAAACAAACCTTACAAAAAGGAAAATAAAAGCTACCATACCTACGATAAACAGATGAAAACTGAAATAAAGAAAACCTACGCATCAGAGACGTGCAAATTATGTCAGAATCAAATATTCGAGAACACTATGCCAAGACATTTCGAAAACTGCGCGGCCAAAAAGTGGATGGAACTAAAAAGGGATGGAGTCCCTGAACAGAAGATCCCATATCATCCGCACCGACACGTACGGAAAATGCTGAAAACCAACCATCTGGCAAAAAATAACCAATCCCTGGAAGAATCAGATAAAGAAAAAGGAGCAGTGGGACGACAGCTGAACTGGAGAGCACCAAAAACAGACACTATACAACTGAAAAACATGGAACTAAAAAAACTAATAAAACTAAGCCTAGAATTAAGAAAACAATCCATCAACTCCAATAGAAAAATACAGGAAGACTTCAAACAGCGAGCGGAAGCCCAAGAAAAGCAAGAAAACCTAAAAGAAAAACAGCAAAAAGAACCTAACCTCCCCCCAGAAAATTTCCTCAGGAGAACAGAATAATTGGAAAAAATTAAAAAGGAACAAGAGGAGAGAAAGGAAGCCGAAAACTCGAAGAAGAATTATCCATAATAGATGAGTGGAAGGAGTTCAAAAAGAAGAGAAACGAAGAAGTCACGAACAAAACACTCAAACTTAAAAAGCAAATGGAAACAGGAAAGGAATAATACATAAATGAAGACTTACTGAAAAAGAAACCCACGACATGCATTTGTGTATATACGTTAATACAAGTCAAACTCTAAACAGAAAACTCCTACCTATCTACCTTTATCTATGAAACACAAAACTTAAATTAAAACAACTGGAAAGATAATACACAACTTTTTCTGCAATGACGGACCGTTTAGATACAGACAAAATTACTTAACCGCAGACAATGACAGAAAACTATATATACAAGAGGGATGGGAGTACATTATCAGGAAAATTCAAAACATACTGAACTTTAAGAAAACAAAAATTAACCATGAAAGGAAAACTACCATTGACGCTTGGGGACTAGACAAACACATAGACTCCCAAACCATACGAAAGGCTTGCCTAGACGTATCCAAGTCAAGTGCGAAACCCCCGAGAGGCCCCGAATTGCGGAACGTCGTGGATGAAAGAGCAACAAATCGCTGTGAAATTTTGTGTGAAACTTGGGAAATCTGCAACTGAAACATTTGCCATGCTCAACACGGCCTACGGTGATGTTGCCATGAAGCGTACTGCATGTTTCAAGTGGAATGAACGTTTCAAGGGTGGACGACAGTCGATTTACGATGATGAGCGTCCTGGGCGTCCTTCAACGTCAACTGACGACCCACACGTCTGACCATTAGCGAGCTTGCCGAAAAATTAAAGATGCACCGCGCCACAGCGAAATTTGTGCAACGCCTGATGGCCGACGACCAAAAAGCCAGTCGCGTCCGAGTTTGTCAGGAACTGCTTGATCGTTCAGATGAATATGAGAACTTTTTTTCACGAATTATAACCGGTGATGAATCATGGGTTTATGGTTATGACATTGAAACGAAGGTCCAATCATCTAAATGGGTGGTTCAAACGTCCCCAAGATCCAAAAAAGCTCGCCAAGTTCGGTTGAATGTCAAGGTTATGCTGACAGTTTTATTTATGCTAAGAGTGTTGTTCACCACGAGTACCTTCCTCAAGGCTCCACAGTCAACCAAATCACTTACATTGAAGTACTCAAACGTCTAAGGGACGCCGTCCGACGCAAAAGGCCACAACTGTGGAGAAGGGACAACTTGTTTTTCTATCACGACAACGCTCCAGCTCACTCAGCACTCAGAACTCTTGAGTTTTTGGCCAAACACTAGATTACTGTTCTTCCCCACCCCCCATACTCACCTGACCTTGCTCCTTGTGACTTTTTCTTGTTTCCAAAACTAAAAAAAAACCCCTTAAAGGAAGAAGATCTGAGACGATTTCGGAGATTAAGGCAAATACGGCAAAGGAGCTGAAAGCCATCACAAAAGAAGCGTACCAGGACTGTTTCAACAAGTGGAAACACCATTGGGATAACTGTGTGCGTTGGGGCGGAGAGTATTTTGAAGGACACCCAGACGTGTAACTTCCAAATAACGTACATTTTTTTATGACCTCAATCCGCGTATTTTTTTAACAGACCTCGTATCCCAGGGGTAACCCGTCGGAGATCCTCTATGGCGAAAATTGGTATATCCGCCAATTCCCTGGGACGTTTTTGGGACATTCAATTCTCCCGAGTAGGATATAAAATTGTTTAAATATCTTACTTGGGACATTTGAATATCCCAAAAACTTCCTAGGGATATCCTGGTGATATCCGAATTTCCGCCTCTGAGGATATATATCTGACGTGTTTGCTGCGAATAAACGACCACTGACAAAAAAGTCGTTCAAGCGCCGCAGTAGAGCTGGTATTTTAAACAACAATTTTGTTAATGTCAATAATTCCGGGTGCCTTCCTTCAACCAAAGTCCAAAAAGTTTTTGGCGACTGAAGATTTTTCTGCTTTAGTTTTAAGAAAATATCTTCCTTTTTTTGATGAGCTCTTAAGTCCTTTAGTCCTGTTTCACTTAAATTCCCCACTAAGAATCGATTAGCCATTTCATTATAAGTTGCATCTCCAACAAATGCCTTTTCCTTGTAAGAAGGGTGCAAAAGGTTAGCAGCTAAACTTACAGGTTTAATAACCTTTGTTAGACGCTTTTCAAGAATTGAATCATAAACATCGTTGCACAAAGGAAATGACAAGTTAAGCCACTCTCCTGAGAAATCAGTTATATTAAAATCTATTCTTTGAAATTTATTGACAAGTTCATAAACCCCGTCAAAGATAATTATGAAGTTTAACAATTGCTCTTCAAAGTCTTCGTCCAAAACCAAGCCTGCTGTTTCCGCATTAAGATTGTGTGTACCTTTCAAAATTTTGTCTCGCATATGAGCTAAATTTTCAAGGTAACAACGATAAGAATTTCAGTAGGAGCACCACCTTGTATATGCTGGTAAGCAGATTCTTTTACCACCACGCTGAACAAGCTTTCTTTCAAGTTCGGGAGTTTTAAACTCTTTCAAAACGAGATAGTCGACACATTGTCAGAAACAACTGCATAGATATCAACATCATATTTTTCTTTCGCATCTATACAAACTTCTTCTACCGCATCCTTTAACGTCAAAGCAGTTTCACTTTTGACGGTGAAATTCCAAGAATTTAAAAAATATCTTTTGACATTTGCATTATCAATGATCCCAACAACATACGTTTTGTTTTTAATTGAATTTATCCACCCACCTAAGAGCAAAACACACTTTTCATTTGGTTTAAATGAATGTTTACTTAATACCTTTCTATAGATTTTATCCAATGTGAAACTACTCGGCATTTTCTTCGTTGGTGGTACGTAATCCGGGCACAAAGTTTTTGTCCATTGTAGAAAATAATCCGCTTATGCGATAATAAACAAAAGATTGCAGCCAAAAAAGAATTTAGCTAAGTCTTCATACTCTTTTGGCATATTGAAATATTTGCTAGACTTGGAGGTTGATGGAATAATTTTCGTAAGCGGTTCAACATTTTCCTACCAAATTAATTTTAAAATATACAAATTAGTCAAATATTAGTTAAATTAAGATAAGAACCGATGGTTACCAAGCGCCATTAAAAATTAAAAGCCCTAGGGAAATTAATGTATACCTTTTGTCCTACGCTCCTTGTAAACAAGCGAGTAAAGCAGACAAAGGATGTTTGGTATTCTTGACAATTTTAAATTATGAGTGAAAGGATGAAAGGGCGTACTTAACAGGAGGGAGGCTATGGAGTTGCCAATATCTTGAAGAATTCAATTCAAACATTTTAAATAGATAAGAAATTTTCTTAATATTTTTTAAAATGCTATAAAATAAAAATAAAATGTGTTTAAAATCTCCCAGGATCTTTTCTGACACATCTGATATATTCGAATGTTTTTTTAATTCTCTTAAGATTCTTATAATAATCATTTACATGTAAATTTATAAACAAACTGATAATACTTATTTTACTGTATATGAAATCTTTACAAAATCGTTAATGGTTAGTAAAATACTATGAAGAATCGCCTTTTCAGGATATGAATTTCCAATTAACGTTAAGCAGATTAAAATACACATTTTTAAATGAAATTCCTTTCCACGTCACATTGAAAGGAAAATTTTACAATAAAAATTTTTGTTGTCTTAAAATTGATTTTGGAAATTTTGAATTTCTTTTTTCGGTAAAAGGTTATTGGTTTGAAAATGAAATTATCTGTTTGCAAATTTAATATTTGCTTGGAAATTTAAATATTTGGTTGAAACTTATTTTTTGGGGTTGATAATTATTTTTCAACTGAAAATTTATCTATTCCATTTTTCGTTAAAACACTTCTTTTTCTTGAAAAATTTTCTTCTCTGTTATAAATTTATCTTCTTTGTTGGCGAATTATTATTATTTAAAAATTTATTTGTTTTAAATAAAAATTAATTTCTTTTGTTGAAAATTCGCATTTATTTGGGTTTCAAAATTAATCTTGCCTACTGCAAACTTGACTATAAACTACAAAGTTTAAGTTGAAAAACGTATTTTTAAAAGTAACTTCTTAGATTGAAAATTTAACTATTTTGTCGAAAATTTGTTTGTTATTTGTTAAAAATCCATTGTTTACTAAAAATATGACTAAGACACGCAGCACTAAATTTGAAACATTCCTCCATAACGTGGCCACGAACACAAAAGTGGTGACAAAGTAAGTAGCTCTAGAAAGATAAACGTTTATTTTTCGGCCTGCTGGCCTTAAAAAATTGACCAGCTTACACCTCCATTTTTTTTACAACATTTTTTTACAACTATTTCTTACAAACTACCATCCATCCACACTTTATAGCTAATCCGATCGTTTCTATAGCCTAACCTTCCCCGCTTCGCCTCGCCTTGCACGCATTTCGCTTTTTTATCGCTATGCCTTGCATTACCAGCCTCTGTCTCCGCAGCTGACACCTAATGCTTAACTACTATTTACAATATTTACATTTTTCTTACATCTACTTCATCTCTTATTTACAACCTTTCCTTCTCCATTCCTCTTCCTCCTTCCTTCTCCTTTTCTTCATCTAACCCAACACCCCCTTCACCCATGCTACTGCCTTTTGTCCCCCCTTTCATGCAACAATAACTCCATGCCTATCTCACTCCTTTCCACCTCCTTACACTCCTCCAAACAATGCTCAACTTTTGCATCCCCTTTCCCGCACATTTCACACATTCTCTTCTCTCTAGAAAGCCACAACCTATTATAACCCTCCATGCAACCGCATCTCATTCTCGCTATAAGTCTCTGACTACCTTGCTCTCTTTTCTCACACAAATATTGCGCTTTCTCCATTGGCATAATCCACACATAGTTCCCGTTAAACATTGAATCTTTTATCCTCTCCTCTCCTTCTCCCTTGTCTTTCTCCATGCTATTATTTTGAACCAACTCATATACCCTCCTTCCTCGTGCCTCCTGTTAACTTCATCCATCTGCAAACCATTCGTTCTGAAATACATTTCCCTTTCCACCTCCATCTTTGCACCACTACGTCTGTTCTCTTTCTTCCACCAACACTCCTTAACCAATTTACTTGCCCCCTCTTCCAAAAATTTCTCCTCATATTTACATGCTCGACTCCCTGTTATAATCCCTAAACTCTTTCTTCCTGTCTCCCTCCTGACAACGTAGTTCGGCATATTTCTTGCCAACCCCAGTGTCCACTTTGCATACCTCTCCTGTATCCTATTTACCTTCTCAGTTACCTACCAACCCCACACCTCCACTCCGTAAAACAAGACAATTGTCACTAGCGAATCAATCAATTTCATTCTCCTCTAGCCTATTTTTGTCCAAGTATCTTCTCAACCTCTTCATCATCTCCTTTAAAGCCTCTTCGCTCTTTACCAGCAGCACTATGTCATCTGCGTGCGCTAGAGACCATATCCTTACTCCTCTTACCACTCTGGCTGCTAGCTTACTTTCCATATCCGCGATCAAAATTGCAAAAAGATGGCACCCTTGCCTCAATCATCTATCCATCCAGAATCCCTCAGAGTCAATAGTACTTCTTTTCTCTCTAAAGCCCGCCTTTGTCTCCGGCAAAATTGGCAGTAGGTCTAGAAATTACCGCAAAAATAATAATAAAAATATTTTTCTTTAGGTCTTTTCTTATCTTTTTTCGGCCATATCAGGTCCGCCATTCAAAAGTTTTCAACTTTGTCTGCAGATTCGTAATCAGTAATCCGAAAGACCACTTAGTATACATTATTATATCAATACGCGTGATAAAAATTGCATTGGCCTGCTATTTGGGATCCGCCAGTTTGAATATGTCAAATTTGATCTTGGATTCATAATCATCGACGTCGAAAACCCCTTAGTATACATTAGCATACCCATTCGCGTAATTAAATTTGTTTGCCCGCCATTTTGGATCCGTCATTTTGAATATGTCAAATTAGATCTTGGATTCGTAATCACCGACCTCCAAAACCCCTTAGTATAAATTTTTTTACGTGAATTTGTGAGAAATCAATGTTTATTTGCAAAAACTACTATATCGTCTGCAATTTTTAACTTTTAGACGCCATTTTAAATAGTTACAATTTTATTTTCTAAGTGGAATCACTAGATTCGAGAACGCGATATATTTACTTTTCAAACGCATTCGTATTTGATTTCGATCCGAAAGCATCGATTTAGAAACAAAATTTTCTTTTCAAGACGAATTTTCGTTAGACAAGCGAACATAACCCATTCAGATTACGTTTTTCTCTAAAACCAATGGCATATTCGGAAAGATCGTGAAATTCTACGTAGATATTGATCTCTTAACAAAATTTTTCTAACAGTTTTGATTGAACTTAAGAAGACTGAAAAAAGGCGTCCCGTCAGGGCTTAACGGGTTAACGTTTTTCCAAACTACTGTCGTCACATCCATGACTGCGATCGTAGGAAACCACCCCGGGCCGAGCAACCGCCGCACAGTGGCCGATTCCAGATTCAAGTGCTGATAAATTATGTATAGTGTCAATTTTCATCCGATTTGAACGGCTCTTTTTGTAAATACTTGTGAATACTTGTAGGTTTAAGAAACAAAACCAGAATTGGGTTTCGATTTGTCAGAACGCTGCTTAAACTAAAAAACCACCGGAAATCATTATAGCCAGTGACCTAAAAATGCCCGTACTGAACGCCGGTTATAGATTAGGGCATCTCCTGATTAAGTGTACGAAGTTCTGTCGCTGTGAGTACATCGGTTCATCCGTGAGAATTTTTGTAGTGAAACAACTTTTTCCATTTCGCCGAAAACGTGATGGCCGATTGTCGAGAGCAGCGCGCAGCTGTGAAATTTGGTTTCCTATTGGGGAAATCTGCCGCGGAAACTATTGTAATTTAAAAATTAAGACCAACTCCGTTCAGGATGCCCCGCAACGTCAAGAAGTGACGAAAATCTCGACAAACTTAATACCCTCATTCGTGAAGACCGTCGTCGAACGATTGATCAACTCTGTGAGATGAGCGGAATATCTTAGAGTTCAATTCAGAAGATTTTATCCGAAGATTTTCACATGAGAAGAGTTGCAGCCAAATTTTTCCCTCGCCTTCTCACAGGCGAGCAAAGGAAGCGTCGACTTCAGGCATGTTTTGAGCTCTCTCCACTCTCTTCGTAAAGCAGTTTTTGACCAAAAACGGCATGACACCAATTGCCCACCCAGATTGTTCCTCAGATTGAAAAGGGACACGAAAGAAAAGCGTTTTGACACTGTGGAGGAGGTAAAACAAAAAACGCTGAAAGGCCTAAAGAACATCCCAATAAGTGAATTTAAAATATTTTTTTATCAATGGAAGGATTGATTGCAGAAGTGTGTTGTGGCCAACGGAGAATAATTTGAAGGTAATAAAAATTTGGTGTAAAAATATTAAGAAATAAAGAAGTTATGACGAAATTCCCGTTTTTTTAGTCCTTCTTCGTAGAAGGCAGATTTTTTAAAATTTTAAACAATATTAAGAGATGGCGCATCGTCTTTGAAGTTAGTTATTGCAGAAGCTGAAAATTTCAGTAAGTAAAGAGTCGATAGTAAAAGTGCAACCTCAGCTCTTCTCATTGATATGACTCTTTAACAGGATTAGTTGGCGTCCCGATAAAGAAAAATATACCCGTAGACGCTTGCCACGAAAGGTTCTAGGTTTTATGGTGCCAAGACCCACTGTGATCAATTTTTATGGCAGGGCTGATGAGCGCTCTGCCACGAGAATTAAACAGCTTAAGTCGTAGACCTGTCGAATGTAAAAAATTTACTCAGATTTGTTTTCATTGTAGCACGTTTAATTATACCTTTTCTTAATCTGCCTTTTCAATAAATATAATCTTCAACCTTTAAAGAAAATATTCTCAAAATTTCAGTATCAGATTTGTATTATTGGGGCTGTTATTAAAGCTGTCTTCGAAAACAGTGGAAAACAGTGAAAATGGAATTTTTTAGGCAACAGAAAATAATATTTATTATAAATTTTTCATTTGGAAAGGATTTTATATGGATTTAAAGACCTCAAGAACAGCATATTAAAACTTCAAATTACAAAATGGGTAACTTCGTGGTTAAGACCTTAAATAAAAAAAAGTTGGTTTTGCCCATGCAAATTGAATAAGAACTTTAAAGACGATGCGCCACATCTAAATATTTTTTAAAGTTTTTTTTTACAAAAATCTACCTTCTACAATACCAAAAAATACCGTTCTCTACTAATAAAACCAAAAGTATTTTTTTCTGGTCACTCTATTGTAGATGGAATCAAAATGGCAATGAAATGGTAAAATAAGTCGAAAAAAAGAATACGTCTATTTTTTGTTTTGCCATTTTGACTTACTTTCAAAAAATTGTTTGAACAACATACAGCAAAATAAAAAAACTTTTTTTCAAAAAACTAATAGTAAAAATTGATTCTACGAGAAAATCACGATAAAAATGTATATGACGTTTTATTGTCAGAGCTCATTATGTTAGTGTAAAATCTTTATAAACAATTTCGTCGTACAAGGGCAAATAGAGGAATCATATCCGACCACGATTTCACGTCACTCAAGTCTACGAAAATTTTATCAATGTATACCAGCATTGAAAACATAATGCCTTTGAATTCTGTCTGTTACTTTTTTCATTATTTAGACAAAATTAGAACAGGAATTTTTAGGTCACTGGCTATGATGATTTCCGGTGGTTTTTTAGTTAAGACAGCGTTCTGGCAAATCGAAATCTTACTCTGGCTGTGTTTTTTAAAACTAGAAGTATTCACGGTTAATATTTCCATTAAGGGCACGTGATACTTACAGTTTCCATGGCTTTTTTCCACAACAATGAAAATTTTTAAAAACTGAATTCGGAAATGCTATAAAATATCATTACGGACGTCCCCGGACTCTTTTTTGAGGGATAATTACAAAAAAATTATTGTGCTAAATAAAAATTTTATGCATATGCATTATTTTGTGGTTACGTCGTTTTTCATCTCTGCCTTTCCGATAATCTGGAAATTATTTATGAAATAAACTTTTTTGATAGCCTGCAAATAAGGTTAGTTCCCGGAGATTAGTTACTATGTTCATTTGTAAGTCCAAAGTTTTCGGCCAAAAATATTGTGTAGTTTGGAAGTAACGCTCGGGTGAATTGTAACACACATAACCTCGAAATATACACGCACGTTGTTAGCAATATCAAAAAATTTTTGATAAAAAAAACACAAAAAAAGTGTGTGGGGACGTCCGTTAGCATGGTCTATATCATTTCCCAGATTTTGAAGGCAAAATATTTCTTATCCTAGGAAAAAAGCCGGGGGAATCTAACACTGAAAAAATCGATACTATTTCCTAAGCGCTATGCAAATTGATCACATTTTGCTAAATTAAAACTTTTTTTAATTAACCTAAAAAAAGTGCGTGGGTTAAAAATAAATTTGAGAAAAACATTGAGAAAATTATTCAGAAAATAAAAGATTTCATTTACTACACTCATCTTTCGTATGTTATTTTATTATCCAAATAGAATAAATAATTTATATTTCATTCAACAAATCACCTCGAAAATTAAAAGTAAATATAATTTCGTTATTAAATATTTAAAAAATTCTGATTTTCTTTTAAATTAATTCAAATTCAATTTTAATTATTTTAAAATAAACATAATTCAAAATTTCGTTATTAAACGAAGCGCAAAAACCAACAGTCGCACGCCCTAGGCGCGCTCAAACCTGCGAGCGAAGTCAGCCGCGCGCGTATCTCGGGATAACAATGTGTCTACCTTTGGTACTATATCTTCCGGACACAAAAATTCAAGAACTAATTCTCTAAAGTTATGTTGGGCGCCAGGCTTTCCACAGCCACTCAAAACGTCAAAAATCCCAAATAATAATATTCTACAGCAAAATCTCAAAAGCAATAAAATTCTAGAACATAACTCAATAACCGAAAAATTTGGCAACAAATCCCAATATCACACCTTTATCCCCGTTAGATATGGTATACCGGAACAAGATATGCTAGCTCAGCCCTGAAAATTAAGTTAATGGTAGAGGAGGGGTATTACTCCACGGCTTTATAATAATGTTCACGCCAGTGAACTACATAAAAAACTAACATAACCTCTCAGCATACATTTTTGGAGGTTAATTCTAAGTTGCAGTCTTAATGAAAATGTGTAAAGTTACGATTGGCTAATAAGGATACTCTGAAAGGAGGCACACAATTAGAATAAAGGGTAACAAGGGGGTAAGCGGAATTCTGAGGGGTAGTCATATTGTATAGGAGTTGTCATACAAAAAAATAATTATGAAAAGGGGTAATTAAAAAAAAGGAAAACAAAGTGGGGTATCCGAGTGTTTAACAATAACCATAGGTAGTAGACACATTAAAGGTCCACCATTTCAAGAGGGGATAACCAAAATCAAACAAAAAGAGCGAACAATAACTCAGCAAAAGCGGTTAATCAATTCAAAACCAAAAAAGGGGTGATCATAGTCCATAGATTCATCAAACATGGAGAGCGGTCATAATTATCAAAGTTAAGGGGTGGTCATATTAAGAGAAGGGATGGTCATAGCTCACAAATTTATCAAAGATGAGGGATGGTCATCATTAACAAAGTTAAGGGGTGGTCATATTCAGAAAAGGGATGGTCACAATTAGACAAAAGGGTAATCAAGATTTAGAAATTTATCAAAAACACGGGATAGTCATATGTAAACCGAAGGGAGAGTCATAATTAAAGAGAAATACGATAATCGAGTCTCTATTAACATAAAGGGTATTCGATTTAACAAGAGGGAGCCAGTAAGTTCTTCAAAATAAAGGGGGAGTTATATTTGAACATAAGGGGAATTCAGAATTCCGTAGAAAGGGGTGGGCAAAAACACATCATATCAAGAAAATCAATAGACAAAAATATCATCACAAGACATTATTTTAACTTACATAAATATTCGTTATAAATCATAATCCATCAATAGTTAATTACAGTTCAATGTATAGGTCAATGGGCGAACATACCGATAATGAACAGAAACATAGATTAGAATCGAACATATAAATCATAAAAAAAAAGATTCAATAGACATAATGAAATTCGAATAACAACACAATCACCACTAAGCAGTTCTAAGGAGATCCAGTTATGGAACATCGCCCCGACCACGTGCCAAAAAAAGTACTTACCACGTGTCGGATTAGTTTCCTGACTAAGTATTAGTCATATTAAGTCTTACCAGAAAATATTAACGGAGTACACAGAAACAGTCTAGGTAATTCTCCCGGCAGTCGAAGGAGACAACAATTTTTAGGCGGCAGCTTTCGGACAATATCCCTTTTTATTTCAATAAATTCGGCCGAACGAAGATTAAATAACGTGATACTTCGGGAACACCAACGGTAAATGAGAGCGATTCTCGGCGTGCTCACGGCTCGTTCCTCTTCTCGCCTTCTCCTCCCTCTCGTTGGTGCGATGATTGGTTGAAGTTGGCGGGACGGCAGGCAGTGTGTTGTAGCGGACTTCAGTGCCGACTACTAGGGGTACTGGCGGTCCTCTTAGTCTGTACCATCCTCCTCATGTTACGATTTTGACCAACCAATCGTACTTTATTCGATGGATAATCATTCATCTTACTCTTCGGTAAGACCTATTGGCTACAGCCTGGAGCTCAAATTCATCCTGTCGTTAGCAATAGATCTCCTCTGGTGACAGTAGTCCCAATAGTAATAGTCCAGGCCTGGGCTAAAGAGCTCCCACTAGTCATGCTGGGGATTTAAGAATGAAAACTTCTCAAAAGAAGTATTGTAGAGTTCCATGCCAGGTGGAGAAGTCAAACTTGGAATTTTCGAAACTATCTAGAATATCCCTCAAATCCAGTCGGCATCTCGAAAAAAGTCTTCTTGAGGGGTGACGTACTCGTCGAAGCGTTGGTTGGTAGTCCATGTTACGGTGGGAGAATTTGAATATTTTAAAAGTTCCACACGTTGCCCATTGTTGTACACCTCCGGTTCTCTAAGTGTCCTCTATAGTCCCGAGTGTCCATGGTGTTCCTTGAAGTATCTGGCACTCAGCCACCATCCGGAGATTACATAATAAAAGTAAACACAACAAAGCGAAATCAGTTCTGAAATATACAATTTTCTTATAATTACAGTCGCTAGTCGTGGAGTACCGTGCAATTCCCGAGGTGTCCTTTAAAAACCCTCGAATCGTAATAATAAAACCAAAAAATTAAATAAATTGAAATTTTGTGAGCGGATCTGAATATTTCAAAAGCAAATGCAGTGCTGTTGCAAGTTTTTCGATCGGACGCTTAATTTGTTTCTGAGAATCACGCACCAATAAAAAATAATGTAATTGTTTATAAAATTGCATTAAAAAAATTAACCTAGATATTTGCTAGATTTTAAGCATGACTTTTTACACATCTATATCAAATTAGTGAATTTACTTTAAGAATAACCTTTTGTTAGGACATAATTTAAATTCAGATTAAAATATATTCTGTTCACTTTCTATTATCTCTATAGTGATACTTTTAAACAGTTATTTTAAAGACGTTATCCAAATTATTGCTGAAGTTTGCCCTTTTTTTATAGAGCACTTGGACTTCTCTCGCTCCTTTTTGTTAAGCTTATTCCAGGGTTTAGGTAGTTTACTTAATAGTTTAATACAACTATATTTTTCTCACACAGGAAGTATGACCGTATCCCAGAACCATATTGATTGAGCAACAACACATCTAGATATTGACGTCAATTATTTAAAACACGTTGATGTTTTATTATTAATGTAACATTTTTTCACCCAAAATATACCTACGTAGCACTTTAATTTATTTTTCTTCCTCAAGATGGATGGTCATGAAGCATGCTTAAAATATTTTCATTTTAGGGCAGCTTCTGGAAGAAATACCGCAATTTCCTCATATAACTGTGTTAACGGCATCTTTAATATAAGGTCTTAATCATGAAATAAGATATCCACTGAAAGAAAGACCACAATCGGTAAAGCCATAATCGCCAACGCAGATATTCGTTCTGAGTCTGAAGGTCAATGGGGAGCAATGTATGTGAACAGTGATGGCAGAAGATTTTCTTTTGACAACTCCAGATTCCCAGCAACAATTTCTTAACATATCTATTGTTTTGTAGATGAACTGTATTTTTTTTATAAATATAATTCAATGCAAACTGAGAGTGATTTTTCACCTGTCTGTAGGCAATAGTGTATTTGTTCTTAACACTCTCTGCGTTGTGATTTATCTATGTTAGAAGTTACTCAACTGCTTTCTTTAGATACGAGAGAAAACAACCCAGTGGACACAAAATTTGGCGACGTCTTTACGACATTGTTACGACATCTTTACGACATCTTTACGACATCCTATGTCTATGTCTCTCTCTTCTGTATAGGTGTCTTTACGATGCCGCGAAGACACCTTAACGACAATGACATAGGATGTCATAAAGTTGTCGTAAAGATGTCGTAACTACGTCGTAAAGACGTCGCCAAACTCTGTGCCCACTGAGAATCCAATTTTTTAGGAATATTATAACAAATTTGTATTGTATTCTATACAGAAGAGAGAACATGTTATGAACAAATTTATTGAGAAAGGTATTTAAAACATCTAGTCCACACTTTTTGTAAGAATAAATATGTGACTTTCTTCTTTTTTCTGTTATTGTCCACCACTACTAGCATGAACCCCTCTAGAAATCATCATAAACAGAAGAAGCATTTGATTTAATTTAAAAGCTTATGCTACAATCTTACTCATTGTATCACCAAACTCTGCAGGGCAAAGTATTTTATTTGGCAAATGAAATACTTTCATTATGGCTCCTGTTAACGGAAGCTTTTGACACAGACAATTACAACGTGAGCGACTAGTCGTTTGGTTATTATTTGTTTTACCTAGGGTTAAATCTTCTTTTATCATAACATGACATTTCACAATTCTGTATTTTTCTTCATTTGATTCCAGAAAAATATGAATGAGCATAAGACTTTAAATGAGGCAATTTCCATAGTCAGAACGAGAGATACAGAAGAAAACAGCAAATCACTCTTATGCTTGCGATACTCTGGTGACTAGAAGATCGAAAATTTTCTGGACCACCGAGAACCATGTTCCACGAATTTCTGTCAAAAATATGAACATTTTGAAACATTCGAAGAACGAGAAGGGAAACAATGAGAAGGAAATATCTTGAAACTTGACAATAGGCTGAGTCACATAATCATGGACCATACTGCATCACCATTCGATCTGGAAATTATTTTATTTAACACTTTTTTTTGCTAGAATTATTAAGATGCAATATTAATTTTGTTGAAAAAACGTTCCTTAATAATAAAAGTAAAATAATCAGTGAATCCAGAATGATTTATTTTTCAACTCTGACCAAAATTTTAATATGAATCTTGATTACGGAAATATCACTTACTTTATATATTATCTTTTACCAAGTATCAATGTCTAAGCATTAACATTTCACGAAAATTCTTCTTAAAAATTTATTCTCCGTTTTTCAGCTAAGGACTCTAAAGAGACAACAAATATTTGTAATACTGAAGAAAAAGAACGAATTCTACTTCCCAGAGCTTCTTTATTGAATGAATATAGTAAAAAAAAAATCAGGCCTAAACTGATTAGTATACCGCTTCCCATATTAAATTTGAAAACGTTTTATAATTTGATTGACATATTTATAAATTACAACCAGAGCATTACGAGTGCCTAATATTGCGAAGACGTCACCATCGGATGTTGATAATACAATTTATTCGATCGGCAACAAGAGGAATCCGAATAAACACAATTTCATTCATTCTACATCCGTGTCCGTCCGGAGAAGAAAGTATTGAAGAAGGACGCCTGCCAGGAGGAGACCTGGACTTGATACGGAGAAAACCTTTGGCATGAGAAAGAGACTTTTCAGGAGAATGATTTCTTTCAGAAGAAGAGGAAGGTCGGCCACGACGAACATTGGGATCAGGGTCACGATCAGGGAAAAATTCGCCCGCTTCACGGGCACATACTCGTAGCGCGCTGCGCGTGCGGCTCGCGAGTTTGAGCGCGCCTAGGGTGCACGACTGTTGGTTCTCGCGCTTCGCGCTCGATAATATATTTATTTAACGCGCCGCGCTCGGTCTTTATATATTGCTTACACTTGTGCACAGATTTATTTAAACTAACGATCCAAACTACGGCAACAATAAATTGGTGATAGTGCCGTGATCATTACGTATCTCCTGCTTTGCACTCAAATTTTTATCTCAACTTGTATATCATTTCCATAAATGTATATTATAATTCATAACATGCATTAGTTGGAATTGTCAAGATGCATTTTTAATTTTCTTTAGAAAAACTTTTCCCCTGAATTGATTGATACCAACTCTTGTTAATAAGAGGACCTTTTTTTTTGTTCGTTTGTGGACAAATTTGATCATTGGATTCTTCTTTTTTCCTTTACCAGGAGTTTGCATCAATTTCACTATTGGACGTTAAATAGGATTTTTATTTATATTTTAATCTATTTTAAATATCTTGAATTTGAGAGCAACAACGGAAGTCGTAACTATTTCCAAAGATAATTTACAACAAATAATAATAAAAGTAATATGCGTGCAGATGGTATGATCCGTCGACCTACAGTGAAATCAATATCTATTGGTTTTTCAATTATGACCTACATTTTGAAATGAATCTTGATTGCAGATATATCAACATATAGTCAACGTATATATGCAATATTGGAGAAAACGGACCTAATATAATTCCTGGAGCTTCTTTATTAATTAAGCCCAACAAAAATATAAGGCCTAAACTGATTAGGATAGAATTAGTATTGTTGGTTAAAGTTTACTGAAAAGAGTCACAGTTACGCGCAAACTGAACAAAATTCTCTATGATGCTCAACATCATTGAGATAAGTTTTAAATGTAACATTTGTAAAATGTAAGATAATTTTTGGTAAAATCTACCTTTTATGTTTAAATTATCCAAATGTTATGATCATTTAACTTGAACAATAATCACTAAAGTTAAAGATAGATTGTCGGTTAAAGTAATAATATTACAACATTTTTTATTTTAAAATTCATCACAATTGGGTGGTTGGGACCTGTTGGAATATCATTTATTTCTTCTCGAGTCAAATGAGTGACCATACTACTTTCCATATTAATTTTGACACGTTTTATAATTCTATAAAAATATTTATTAATTCCAGCGAGAGCATTACAAGTCCCCAATATTTCAAAGACATCACCATCGGATGTTGATAATACAATTTGTTCGTCGGTTGTCAGATCCGCATACGTATGTGAAAGTTTTTTAATTTAAATTGCTATATTAGTAGGAAGATTGTATCTTCGCAGTTCGAATATCCGGCACGGTTTGGCAATGACAGAAATCCGAATAAACACAAGTTCTTCAATTCCGCATCCCTGTCCGGCCGGAGAATGAAGTATTGAAGAAGGACGCCTGGCTTGAAGAGACTTGGACCTGATACGGAAGGAACCTTTGGCAGGAGAAAGAGGCTTCTCAGAAGAATTAGAATTATTTCTTTCAGAAGAAGAGGAAGGTCGGCCACGACGAACATTAGGAGCAGGGTCACGATTAGGGAAAAACTTAAGCTGTGCCCCCAATTCTGCCACACGGAAGAGAGGCCAATATTCCTATACCATTGAGTATAAACGAAAAAAAGCTCAGCTGCATTTTGTGAATCTACACTAAGGAATTATTGCTTTGAACTAAATTCGCTTCACTCAACTGCAGTTGAGTGAAACATTTTTCACGATAATTTTTGTCTAACGTCGTTGTTGTCAACGTCGTTGTTGCCTGTATACCGGATAGGTTTTGAAAGAATAATCAGATTAGACTGGGCTTGGGCGCAAGTTTTCAAAGATTACAAAAATAGAATGAGGTTGCTAACCAGCACTTTTTAGCAACAGTTCTGGCCTCAACTACCAAAAAATACTAAGAAATCAAAAATTAACATTTATGATCAAAGAATGTCAGATAAGAGAAAAAATGAATACACAATAATTTGCCATCCAAAATACATTTACAAATTTTTTATTTATCATTTGTTGACAGGGCGCAGATTTTTTGTTCAAATCGTAAAAAATAAAACTAAAATAAACATTTGTTAGGACGCTCACAATGTATATTACGAATTGTCATAATATACATTTATGGAAATAATACATTTTTTAGGTTAACTACAATTAAAAATTAATGCAAAATAAGAAACAAATACTAGGTACGAATGCGGGGAGATGAAAGAAGAATTAACTTCATTTGTGAGAAATTATATTACCCCCCACACCCACTGCCGATATTATGTAAGATTTGATTAATTCCTCTCCCCAATTTCTTCGCTCACGACATCTTCTCTTAGATTAAACTTCTAAAGAACTTCTAAAGAATTTCGATAAGTAATTATCTAATGAATTTTGTTCAAATTTGTTGCGAATTATAACTATTTTAATATTATTAAAAAAATTCTTTCATGGGTCGAAATTAAACATAAAATAAAATTTATATTCAGACTTCAATTACAAAGGTCTTATATTTATTTTTTCCAACGAGTAATTATGATAAAACATTAACGATAGTGTAACGATCTTGTATTTTTATCTTCACAAAAATTTCCATTCCGCTATTAAAAATTTCTTATCATGACTCAGTAATCACGCAATATTTATTTGTATCCTTCGTCGAGAATTAAAAAGTATGATATGATCTTGAATTTATAAAAATAAAAAATCTTTAGAACAATAGCACTGATTTGGCTATTACTTGAACGCGGGATCACTTCCCACAATTTAAAATTATGTTTGGCCGCATGGCAAAAGTGGACAGGGCTACCCACAGGGTAGCAAAGACACATCATTCTAGATCATAAAAAACGATATTAAAAGCCTGGAAAATGCGCACAGGTCTCACCTCTGGGTGTAAATTTTAAAACATCAATCACCACTCTCCATAGTGAAAATCAATATTTAGCAGCCTGGCACAAGTGGAACATGTTGCCCACAGGGTGCAACTTGGAGACAACACATCTGCAGGGTGGCAGCTTTAAAAAGTTACTTCACAGAGTAAAAAATGTTATTTAGGAGCCTGGTAAAGGCGAAGAAGAGTTACCACAGGGTGGCTACTTTGAGCCATCATTTCTAACAGGGTGAAGAATTGGAGACGTCATGAAGGGTCAAAGTTATCTACCTGTATCAAAGTTTCCACCCTGTACGAAGACCTGTCCTATTTTCGAGGCTGCTAAATATCGTTTTTCACTGTAAGTAGTGATTTCCTAAAGAGGTTTATCCGATGTAGTCTGATCTCGATCTACCTGTGGGAAGACCTGTCCATTTATGCCAGGCTGCTGAATATAATTTTTCGCTTTAGGGAGTGAAACCCTGTGGAGTTGTGTCCGATATAGGCTGAATCCGGTCTATACTTTGAGGATTAATGCGCAATATGAACCGATCAGATTTTTAGGTGTCTCTGAAAAGTATTCTCTAAAATATTAACATTGTGACAAATAAATCAAGTGAATGTTTGAGAATGTGGGTGTTGACCAAGTGATTTACATATATATGATGTAAAATCACGAACAAAATAGTCTTAAAAAATGTAACATGTAGCCCTTTAATTTCAGAGGGGACCAGGAAAACTCTATGAAGGTAGGAGAGTAGAACTTCAATTGTTGAAAATCGATAACTACCAGATATCTGATTGAGTGTACCAGAACATCTGGTTAAGTTAAACAGAATATCTGGTTATGTTGATTAGAACTTTATCCGAATTTCTGGTAACATTAACCAGAAACTGCTGATACTTTTAACCAGAATTTATAGTAAGGACATATTTAACACTTTAATCTAGTTGAATTAACCACAATTCTGGTTGATTCAACCAGAAATACCAGACAATAGTTGGGATCTGAAACAAAATCTTAATAACATTAGAGCTGTGTAGAAGAAAAAATATATAAAAACTTAACAAAAATATCAAAAAATGACATTATAATTTCTATTAGAACTGTTTTTAATAATACCGTGTTTTTTTTTAATAATAAATTTTATAAACACTAATCAGGATGTCCAATGGGATCTCCATTATCTCCCATAATATCAAATTTGGTTATAGAGGATATTAAAAAGAGAGCCTTATCTAGATTATCTTTCAAACCAATTTTATATAAACGTTACGTAGATGACATTTTTGCATTTGTTCCAACTAACAAAATAATAGAGCTTTTAAATGTATTTAATAGCATCGATTAAAATATTCAATTTACTCTTGAAAACGAAAAAAAAACATCTTAAGTTTCTTAGATTTAGAAATTCAAAGAATACCCAGTGGGAATTTAATCACGAACTGATTTAAGAAACCATAATGGTCCGGTTGTTACTTAAATTACGAATCCCATCATTTGTTCAGTTTTAACATAGGCTTGATTAAAGCGTTAGTGGACAGATGTATAAAATTAAGTGATATAAAGTATAGAAAAGATAATTTAGACCAATTAAAAATTATCTTTCAATTGGTAAACAATTATACCTTGCTGTAAATAGAAATTATCATCAAAGAGCGTATTAATCAAATATACAACTCTTCCATTATAGAAAAGAAAAAAAAGAAATGGTTAGAAAATTACAAAAAAAAAACTGATCTAAAAGTTAGCTTACCATACGTTCAAGGTCTTTCTGAAAGATTAAGGAGATCCTTAAACAAATTTAATATTAACGTTCGTTTGAAAAATAACCATACTCTAGAACAATTGTTGATTAAAAAAAAGATTCTGAAACAACAGAAAATCTATCTAATGTGGTTTATTTAATAAAATGCAAGGGTTGTCAAAAACAGTAAATAGGTGAAACTGGCTGGAGATTGAAAAGCAGAATTTATGAACCTAAAAAAGATTGTAGAATTGTAAATTTGAACACAGGTTTGTCACAACCTTCGTCAAAATTTATTCATGCTTTTGATTTTTCTAATATTCTAATATTTAAATGACGCTGTTTGTTTTTTCTATAAAATATCACATTGCTTTTTTACTCAGGTATATTTCAATATGAATTTTTTATTTTGTTCAAACCAATATGCTTTTTACGACACTGCCTAAGACTGCAGCATAAGAAGGACTAGGCATAATTTATGTTTTTAGGTCACTGAATTCGAATCCAGTGTCTGTTTGACGCCATAAAGTCAGTATCAAGGTCAGTTTAAGGTCAAACCTACAAAATTCATAACTAACTAATTAAATTGGGGTACCTTTAGGTTTATGTGGTCGCTGAGTTCGAATACGGTGTCCGTTTAAAGCCATCGGGTCGGTATCAAGGTCAGTTCAAAGTCAAACCTACAAAATTCATCGCTTACAAACGAAATCAGGGTACTTTTAGGTTTAAGTGGACATCTTGAGATAAAGGTTAAGAGCTTTTAGTGTTCCACTTTGGAAAAGCCTAAAGAGTGTTTATGTGGGATCTGTGCTGTTTAGAATTTGTAACGTTGTGGCAATTTAGGAATGATATAGTATCAGCTACTTTTTGAATCAGTCAAATTTGAACTTGCTTAATACAGCGTGAGAAACGCTTTAAATTCAGTTGAAGTTTGATTCTTTCGAAATATCCCTTTAAACCACCTGGTCTCCTTGACCATGCCAGCTTGTGATAATCGAGACACATTTTGTGTTGTATGTGATAGATACATTATACCCATAAATAGGAAGGCCTTTAACAGATGCTGTAAAAATATGTACATTCATTGTTATGGTGGCGCAAAAGAAAATCTTGAACATTCTTGGATTCCTCATATCATTTGTTCGACTGGTCTAAGTGAAATTCGCAGACATTGCAAAGGCAATGATAAAAAACTTGATATCTCTCTGGCTATAATTTGGCCTAGACCTTTAAGTTATGGTACGGATTTTTACTCTTGCTTATGCAGGACTGAAGGTTTTAATTCAAAGAATTTACATACGTTGATTTACCCTGTTATTGATTCAGTTACGTATCCAGTATATATCAGCAACATTGAAAGAGGTAGTTCTATAGAAAAAAATCAATGGAACAATCAGCACAATTTAAACAATACAGAGTGTATGGATGAATCAGACAATGTAGAAGGTAGTGAAGATGATCTAGAGAAAGAGCCCGCATAGAATAGTGGGATTAAAAAAAAAGTATTTTTTAACCAAGAAGAACTAACCGATCAATTCGAGATCTAGGTCTTTCTAAGCAAAGTGCAGAACTCCTAGCATGATTTTTTTCGGTAGGAGACTTAGTATATTTTAATATTGTGAAGGGATCAGTTAAAAAATTTGAAAGCATTATGTAAAAAATTGGACTCTTCGATAAAATCTTAATCAAGGATCATATAATGCTATAAATAAACATTAAGTATATCTAATAAAAGTGCCCTTACCACCATTACATATAAACTCAGCTTAGTGAAAAAACTTGTTAAGACAATGAGAAAAACATAAAGTAATGCTTGTAAGTATGTTTTTGAGAAGTTTCCTAAACTTTCCTATGCTAAAATAAAAAAGGGAGTATTTGACGGTCCGCAAATTAGAGCTCTGCTAAATTATGAGGAATTTGAGCAAAGAATGACTAGTGTTGAAAAAGAAGCATGGCAAAGCTTTAGGCAAGATTGCTCCAACTTTTTAGGAAATCATAAAAACCCTAGCTAAATGGAAATATTGATTTCAAATCGTAGATTTCAAATTCTTTATGTCTTACGGTCCAATCGTAAATCGAAAAAATAAATATGAGTCAAAAAAACATGTTCTTCGAAACTCAGATATTTATTTAATAGAAAAAACTCCTTTCAAAACTTCCTGACGTTTCAGTACACATGCGTACCTTTTTCAAAGGTTCTTAAACCTAAATAATTATAATAAAAATTAGTAATTTTAGTACGAACAAATATGATAGATAATTACGTAGATTTGAATACATTGTTACATGAGTTGATGGTAGTTTAAATAGTCAAACAGATCAATTTTCAGTCAAAGAAAAGGAACATTTCAGTCAATAGTTTTAAGAAAATTAATTAAAATTTAGTCATTTTTTGAGGTCTCAAAAAATTTTTTCGAGACTTCAATCGATTACACTACATTTTTTAAAATTGTACGAGAAAAACGAAATTGGCGTAGGTTAGGACGGACGAACAGAAATTGACAGTTTTAGAAATACATGAAGAATACGTAATGAACGATGATGTGATAGGCAAGTTTCCATTGAAAACCACTGATGTGGAAGCGCGTAATTGAGTTTAAATTTAAAATAAGAAATTAAAAAAAAAATTTTTAATTTTAAAAAAATGTGTATATGTACACATCCACACATATGCATTTATATACACACATATAGCATACATACATATACACATATATACATATAAAGATGATTAATATTAAAAACATTATTTTATAATACTCTGATAAATTTTATTGATATTTAAAATTTCAGTCTGTAAATTAACAGAAATTTTACGATATTTGTT
>NC_046657.1:42095767-42160219 GCF_010883055.1 Belonocnema kinseyi
AATTCATTTTTAGTTATTTTTGTCAAGTTATGATTTAAATTAAGTTTTTCTTCAATGCAATCTAAAGCGAGATCTAGTGGGATGCTGTCAAACATGGACACACCATCTAAAGAAACTATCGAATGGGTTTTTGGTACATTTATATTTTATAAACAATCTTTAAGTTCCCAACTATTTTTTACAAATGAATCAGTGTTTATAGAAACTGGTTTTAAAATATTTGAAATATACTTTGATAATTTATAAGCTGGGGAGCCAACAGTGGAAACAATTAGTCTCCAACTTAAATTGGGTTTGTGAACTTTAGGGAGAGCATAAGCTTTTGCTATAACACTATTGTAAGTTTTTAAATGGTATGCAACTTGGTCGTTAATTAATCTGTTATTTTCCCATCTAGTAGCTATGTCATTACATTTATTTTCAATATTTGGAACCATACTAGCTCTCCCTAAAGTTCACAAACCCAATTTAAGTTGGAGAGTAATTGTTTCCACTGTTGGCTCCCCAGCTTATAAATTATCAAAGTATATTTCAATTATTTTAAAACCTGCCAACATCAGGTTTTTTCCCCAACTCTCATGAAATACTTCATTTCATGTATTTAACGGTAACGACAACATATATATTCCTTTACGATTGAGCAGATAATTAAATTAATAAAGATAATAAGTTAATAAATCGCATTGTATGGATTCGCTTCTGCTACGAAATAAGTGCAGAGAGTGGATATTAATCAATGAAAATTGACGACATGGCATAATGGCTTCTTCTTGTCCACGAGCACATGACATGGCACCTGGTAATTAGTTCGTTTCATGCTTATCAGCCATTACTGGAAGCTTCTAAAGTGTCCCCTGAGAGTTTACATTCTTCTCGCACCTTTTTGCCTATTTCTTTACAAACACCCCACACACTTACTTGATAGTGGGAGGGGGCCTTACAGTTTAAGGTGGGATCCGAACCACCAAGAGCAACAGATTTAAGTACTTAGAGAAAAGCTTTTTCTCTAGAGGTACCGGTCTCACGGCTCTCCGGAGATGAACAGCTTCCCTTGCTAGGCTAGTGTTCACCGCATGGGCCGCCGAGGCTCTTCCAGAGTCCAAGACGGGAATCGAACCCGCAAGCCTGACAGAGTGGGTCCAAAGCCTAGGCTTCAGCCCCAACGACCATCGTCCCACTTTATTTTTATCATTACTGTATTATTTGTCGAAATCTTTTTATGATGATTTTCCCCATTTTTTCTTCTGATAAACTTTATTAAGAACCTTGTTACACAATATTCATAGGGCTAGTATTTTATTTTAGAAATTTATTTATTACCAATTTCTTAATGAAAATAATTTCGAGGCTCAAACATAAACCGTCCCTATCAAAAAATTTTGTAGAAAGTTTTTAAGGCGCTGAGCAAAAAATACGATTGTTGTATTTAAAAAATCGTCGACAAAGTTGCCATTATACGGAATATTCCGAGTATACACCTATTATGATATACTGCAGTATATTTGAAGGCTTGATAGTCAATTCTATATTCAATTATTACAAATTTATTTCTAAGTGAATACCATACCAGTCAAATTTAAACTTTTGAATAATTTTTGATACAGTTTAAATTTGATAAAAATCAAATTTTCTTTTTACAATAAATTTAAAAGTTTAATAAAGTTATCAAGTTTTTGCATAATTCAAAATGTTACTATTTGAAGCAATTGCTACAATTGTACAGGTCTTGAAAAGGGGTTTTTTGCAGCATCAAAGACTAAAATATTATGATATAATATGTATTTCAGTATCATTATACTGAATTATAGTTTTTGTTTATCAATATCATAATTTGGAAAAGTAGGGCATAGTTCATAAAAACTGGACAGGCCCTGACAAGTTTGCTCTAAGTAGGGCAAAAATCTGCAAAAGCGTTACAAGCCATGTATGGACCTTGCAAGTTGACCCGACCTGGGCCACGTCAAAACTAGGGAAAACTGGTCAGTGCCTTACCAGGCCCACGTTTATATTTCTGCAAGGGAACTTAAGCGTAAAAGAGATCCGTTTTAAAAGAAATGGTTAAGGTTCTGTAAGACATAAGCATAGTTTAATTCTCCTCTTCACCGTAAATTAGACTGGATGAATTTTGAAGGAAAAATGCAAGTCGACGATTCTGTGAACAAATAAATATTGTCTTAACCAATTAAAATTGTTTACAAAAGTACTTAATATTCTTAATATATAAAATTCACCCTTAAAATCCGTTTATTTTTTCATTGATTCCATAAATTAACTTCTTTTCAGGCTCTGCAGAGAAAAAACATTATTTGAATAAATTGAACTTATTTAAATAATTACCAAATATTCTTACAAATATATTACTCCTAATACTCCTAACATCCATTGATTGTACCGTTCATTTGATAAAATAATCCGTTTTCACGATTATTGGAAAAAAATGTTTAATCAAAAAAAATTTTTTTTTAATTACAAAATATGTTAAAAAAAAGCATCTCGAATTTTTATATGCATTACATTATTTAAACATTTGAGATGAAGCCGGGGGATCAAAAAGCTTTCTTGAAGCTGGATTTCAACTTGAAAAATCTATTTAGATTCGAGATAATTATTTTTTACGTTTTTTGCTCCAGTAATTAAAATAATCATTAAATTGAAGTTAAACAAATTGCCGTTTGTTAAGTGCATCTTAGAATACTCATACATTATTTCAAATTTCCGGTTACAATTTTTGAAGATGTGGAGGACGTCAAAGTCGGCGTAGTGAAAGTTGAGACTAATTTCTCCGGTTTTTCCCACATTTTCTGTCACCGGAAAGACAAGAAAAATTTGAAAAATTAAACTGACATCGTTTCACAATTATAATATTTGGCAATGTTTCTGCCTTTGACTCAACATCCTGGAATTTTCTGTCTTCGAATAATAAAACTTTAAAGTTTGGTGTCAGGACTTTTGTTCCCACTTTTAAATTTGAACTTTTTTTGACGCTGTTAAAGTATCAAGTACCTTAAAATACAATTATTTAATTCAAAAATCTCTATATTACAGAATTCAAACTTTAAAATTAAAGAATTAAACAAATACAAACTCTGTCTAAAAATTGAAATATCTTTTATTAGAATTAAAAAAAAAATTAATTTTTAAAATGCGCGTTATATTTTTTTAATTTCACTCACCTTAACCTAAAGTACAAATTGCGTAACTGGAAAATAAAGGATGAGGCCTTTCAGAATAAATGAATGTTAGATTTATTTACATTTAAAATTACTTGTTTCAAATTAAGAATGCAAAAAAATCTTTGAAACCTTTTAAATTACTTTTCATTTTTTAAATCTTCTCAGCCTTTTTGATTGGTTTTAATTAATTGTTTCCTTTACATTCTTTGCAATTATTCCTTTTATATTCTTGAAATTCTTCTGAATTTTATATTAAATAAGTGTTCGAAATTTTACCTTAACTAATTTGCACTTCATGTAATTGTGGAGGCCTAGTTTTGCAGGATTAAATATTGTTATTTTCTTATTTAACATCAAAGAAGTATTTTCCAAGTCATATAGAATCCATTGATTTTCAATTGTAATCTGAGTCTTAAAGTCGATTTTGGGTGTAGAAATTCCAATTACTTAGAATCTTTAGGTTTTACTGAGTTTGGATCTTTGAACAATTACATTTTATAAAAATTATTCATAAAAATTATTCTCAAAATCTTTGCGCTCAGTTTTAAATGCAATATTGTTATTACTAAAAATTAAATGATGGTTCAACATTGTCCACTCTATAATTCATTGTGATTGGGCGGCTGGCTCCTATTGGAGTATCAATGGTTTCTTCTCGGCTCAATGGGTTGACCGCTCGGCTTTCCATATTAATTTTAACACGTCTAATAGTACAATTCACATTTTTATATATCCCACTGAGAATATTATAAGTCTCCAATATTGCGAAGACATCACCATTAGATGTTGATAATACAATTAGTTCTTCAGTTGGCACAGGCTGATACGTCTGCCGGCCCTTTCTTATTTTAATTCTTTTGTCTGTAGGAAAAGTGTATCTTCGTAGCTTGAATGTCTGATGTGGATTTACAAGGGGAGTTAGCCGAATATATGGAAGTTCTTTAATTCCACATCCTTGTCCGTCGGGGGAAGGAAGTATTGGAGAAGGACGCCTGGCAGGAGGAGACCTGGATCTGTAACGAAGAGGACCTTCGACAGGAGCAACGGATCTTTCAGGAGAATGATTTCTTTCAGAAGAAGAAGAGACAGGTTCGTCGCGACGATCATTAGTTGCAGGGCCATGCTTATGGAGAAATTCAAACGGTGTACTTAAATCTGTGAAAAAAAACTCTGAAAGAAAAACTTTGAAAGAATACCTGAAGTTGAAACAAGCAAGAATAATTAGTTTTTAAAATCAAGTACAATCAAATTTGACGTCATTTTTGTTTTCAATGTTGTCATCGTCAGTATACCAAATAACTTTTTAAATAATATTTAGTTTAGACTGGGCTTTTTCACATGTTTTAAGGGCCCAACAATATAATTATGATAATAATAATAATAATAATAATAATAATAATAATAATAACAATAATCAGTTGGTTAGACGCTCGGACTTCACCTCAGAGGTCCGGGGTTCAATCCCTGAGCCGGTACCTCTGGAAATTTTGCTATGTATCTTTACCCAGTTTCGGGTGGTTCGGAACCCACCTTAAGCTGTAGGTCCCCCCATCGTTTACTTGATTGCAACCCAGTCCGTCAATGATGGGGTAAAAACCAGACTTCGTCCAATATGTCGGGCACACTGCTCTCATCAGATCACTTGATTGCGTTATAAAAATTATTCCGTGATTGATGATATATACGGGGACAACACCGTGTTAAATAATCAAATAAAATCCAACTCTGAACAAAAAAAAGGCCGATTTTGTGGCCATTTAAAAAATAAGAATAAACAAATTTGAAATTAAATTTTCGATTCAATAAAATATTTAGTGAGAAAATTCTTTATCTAACTTGGATCTAATGATTTTCTTTGGACAACTTTTTTATAGAGCGCGCACGTTATTATTTATAAAAACAAGGCAATTAAACAATGTCGCTTTCGATGGTGATGACCACCATTAATTCTAAGAATATGCATTTATTGAAAGTATACATTTTTTCAGGGTAGCAAATGAAGATAATATGAAAATTAGGAACCAATATCAAAAATATTATGATAAAAATTGTAGATACTTTATTTTGCAATATTTGAATACCCAACCCCGAACTGAGGCACAGGAATAAATTTAATACACATTTAATATAATAGAGTTTAACATAATTTTGGAAAGTTCGCCTTTTAAAAATCTGAACTCTAATAAAGTGCGAAGCACAAGACACGCAATGAGAATGTGTTCGTGAAATCCAAAGGAGCTTTAACGAAAGAAAATCCATAGTTCCCGAATTACAGTTTTTGGAAGGTTAAGCTTTTATTTTAAAAAGTACATGCACAAATTTAAGGGAAGTTCTGAATAAAGTGCTTATTTTTATTGTAATAATAGCTGAAAAAGCATAAATAAACTGTGATTGAAAAGCAATTTGAAAAATTGATTATATAATAGTATTTACCAATAGAATTGGGAAACATCGCTAAGAAGAAGGATAGACTAGCAATTAGGGTTTTCATGTTTTTAAAAATAAAGGTATCTACTTCTGAAGTATTTCCATAAGTGTTTATGTAATGAATTTTTTTGAATATTTTTCAGTTAATATAACTTACTTCGCTATCTTATCGGTACATCTTAATTATTTGTATTTCTTTATGCTGCTTCTCCTAATATAAGATCGGCAAATTATCTAATCAGGCTTTTTAAAAAATAAGTTGCGCCTTTAAGGAAGGTGGGGAATTAACCTCGTGGATCACGCTAATGTTTAAGTTACACGCACACACATTTTAAAAAAAAAGCGATCCATAGGAATCAACATTGTCATTAAAAAGCGTCACGAATTTTTTGAAGAACCTGAATACTGCCTAATGGGAAGATTAGTATTTTTTTAAAGAAACGATACCTTAATTTCTATGGAATGTGTTGAAATTATTTACTTTCTGCATTACCTTTCTGATCATGGCTATATCTATTTCTAAACAAAATACTACAAGGAACTGATTGAAGTTTATGACTTTAACCCTAATCCCTGTGATTTTACATTGTTTTTGAGTAACTTTCACTATAATATCATCTACAATTAAGTTACCGCTTTCGCAAATACACTGGACCCGCGTTTATATACGCCGCCCGAGAACGTAAACATTCACTTTTATCCTCCCGGGACGGGATCCCACCAATGCTTTCAGTGGTTTCCAACAAATGCTTCCAACGGTTCCAGTGTAATCCAATTTTCTCTTTTGTTAGTTATAATTCTTCCTTCACTCTCAATTTACTATTTCATTTTTTGACTTTCTATCCCATCGAACTTTCCTCTTTCCGGTGTTTATTGAAAACCGTGCAAAATACAATAACTATAGACAAAAATTCTTATGAGAAAATTACTTATCCTCTCCTAAACTGACGATTCTAAAGGATTTAAATTCATATATTATATTAAAGAAAACGTACCACTTCTGAATTCTAGCTCTACCATTATTCCATAAAATTGATATTTTTGGTTACAAGTTACTGAAAAGGATAGCGTGAACGCTAATTTTTTTTAAATTCTTAAATTTTGCTAAGTTTTAAATATAACATTACCATTATTAAAAATTAAAACAACTTTGTCGAACATTCAATTTTTATATTTAAATTTAGGTAAATGCTTTGATTATTAAACTCAACCAATACTCAGTAATGTTAAAGATAAATGCTCGGTTAAAGCGATAATGTTACAATATTCTCTACTCTATAAGTCGACGTGATTGGTTGTCGGAAACCTATTAGAACACTAAGGATTTCTTCTCGGGTAAGTAGTATAAACGCGCTGCTATTATGTTAATTTTGAATATCTGACTCGGTTTTGAAATTCAAGAAAGACGAATAAATGGAAGTTGCTCAATTCCGCATCCACGTTAATCAGGAGAGGGAAGCATTGGATGCGGACATCGGGCAGGATGAGACCTGGACCTGGCATGAAGAGAATGCTCGACTGTAGGAAGTAATTTTTCAGGAGAATGGTTTCTCTCAGCAAAGGAAGAGAAAGGTCTGCCAGGAGGAACACCGGAAGTAGATTTGCGACCAAGCAAAAATTGGGACCGTGTCCTTAGCTCTACAGCCAGGAAGAGAAGACTACATTTCCTTACATTTCCTTACATTACATTTCCTCAAATGTACGGCAAATTTATTGTAAAATTGAGTGAAATTCCCGTAAAAATTGGCCATAAAGGCATTTCAGGAAAGCTTAACATTATTATACGAGAGTTTAAACTATTTTTCTTGTCTATTGAATATCTTGAACGCCACGTAACATATAACCAAATTTAAAGTCTAAAAGACTCAACCATCCTCATTTCTGTTAGAGAACGCCTGGTCTAGTAATTTACTGATGTCTCATCACTTATCTCGTGCTTCGCACTCGATTTTTTCTACATTATTGTTGAACACTGTTATTCTAAATTTGAATTACCTTTGTTCCTGTGCCTCGACCTATAATCTCTTATTCAAATATTGCAAAATAAGATGCAAATTGTGTTTATCATGATTAGTTTAATATTTAATTTGCTTTGAATTGCATTTTTAGCTAAGCTAAAGAATGTATCATTGCGGAAAATTTATATTATTACAATTCATAATTTGCATTAGTATTGAAAGAAATATTAAAAGAAAATTTATAGATATAATTTACGCGAAAAATGTTATTAAAGAAAATGTTAATTAAGCTTGTATCTTTTTTCCAAAAAATTAATTGTTTTATTTTTACTGTATTTTTATAACAAGGATTTTAACAATTTTGTAGATCACTTTTGATGGAACAAGTTCTGTGCTTTTATTTTCATTCGTCTTTTATTGCGTTGTTTTCAAAAATTAAATTTTTGAAACTTTCAATCTTATTTTTTGATAATAAAAGAAAATCTGATTGTTTTGTTTTAAAATGACTAATATAAAATTTTTATATACTTTTTAGGTAAACAATTTGGTATATTATTATTTTTTCGCACTCTGTGTCGTTTCCGAAAAAAATAATTTTTAATTCTTAGTTTTTTTATAAAATTAGAACAAAAAATTCACCTCATATAAAAAAGTGCTTAATGACAAATGTGTAGATCTTTTTTGGATGCCAACTTGAAGTCAAATAGGGAAGTGGGATGTCAAAACTACCAGAAAAAATCGCCGCCTATTTTTTAAGTTCTCTAAGATTCATGACATTATTACCAGAATCTTAACATTTGAAGAAAGGTTGTTTTGTTTTAATATCGTAAAATTAGTTTCCGTATAAATTTCCAAAGAAATGTATATACTGCAGGAGCAATTTTTAGTCATCTATAAAATAACATCATGCCATAATATTTCAAGCTGCTTTTGGTTTTAAAAAAATTATTGATAAATGGACTCTTCCAAACTTTACAACTTCAACAATAGAAAAATAATGTTTAACATGAGTTTAAAAATAAAATCTATGGCATTTTTTAAACAAAAAGAAAACACGTGAGCCGTCTTGGAATGACCGACAGAAATCATAATTTCATATGATGTAAATTAAAGTGGATTTTCTTTGAACTCTTTCAATATAAAAAAAAGATTGAAATATTACTCGAATTAATTACAGAATTCAGGGGTTCTTTCGGAATGACCTTCAAAAAGAGCGCATGCTACTATCCTGCTATATATATGACGCATTCCTAATAAAAGGGACATTCTGGGCAAAAAAATGATTTTCAGATTTTCGGATTTATCTGAAAATGATTTCAGAAGATAAAATGATTAAAAAAGAGTCTTTGAATGCGTGCGGGGCAACAGCTTGACGCGTTCTCTCTTTTTCTTCTCCTACCACTTTCCAAACTACTCGCCGAGTCCCCTGCATGGAGTTGTACGTGCCACGATTGCGAAAATCAAAAGGAAAGATTAAGTTGCTCCTGAACCGAAGATTGCCAAAAACAAAAGTAATTTCCAATCTCAGTTTCAAATTAAAAAATCGTTTCCAAGATTCAATTGATAGAGACATATTACTATATAAAATAAAATAAAATTTTGATTTCTATTATGTACTTCATTTCCCACAAAAATTTCCATGATTTTATTTGAAAAGTTTTATTTGGGATAAATTCATATTTCAAGTTCAAAGGGACATGTATGATTTTGCAGAGTGTTATTTTATATGTTTATTTTTCTTACAGGAATTTCATAAATTCACCCAAAAATAATTCATAAACTTTATGTTCCAGTCGGTGCTTAAAATTTTTAAATCGTTTTTTGATAGGATGTGTACTTTTTGTTTAAATCATGAAAAATAACATCCAAAATAAAAAAATATATAATTTTTGAGAAAGTTACATAAATTTAAAACAAAATTAGGTAACAAAAGTTTTGCACCTAAAACACATCTACAAATTTTTTAGAAATCAGTTTTTAATAAGAAGCATAGTTTTGTTTTTAATCGTAAAAAATAACATCAAAGTAACAATTAAACATATGTGTAAACACGACAAAAGGCACGAAAGAAAATGATAGACAAAAATTCAGCAAAAAATTAAAATTTATTATGTTCTCATAATTGATGATTAAGTTTGTTAACCAACATTCTTTGAGCAACGGTTATGATTTTATCCATCGAAAATTATACACGAAAATAGAATATTTGGCTTTCCAAGAAATCTGCACCAAATTTCAACCTGTAATAAAAGTATCAACTACACAGATGTTATCAAGAAAAATTTATACAATAAAATAAAACAATAAACAAAATACCATGACGTTAAACTCCAATTAGCGTTCAATTGCAGGACTGAAAAAAATGATAAAATATCGTAAACAAATTTAACAACTTATTGTGAAGTCAATGGTAAACAATTTATGGTGGTCAATTAAGATTTGCAAAAAGATCATGTTTACAGTTTTTAATTAAATATTTTAAGAATTTCCCAGAAAAGGCAATTTAATTTAAGAGAGCAAGTAGTATACCTAGGAGAGTTCTGGAACACTACTACGTAGTTCCAGCTGCCACCCACAGATGGCGTCAACGGTCAGTTCCCAAGCAGCCGGTAACTGCTCAGTCGGTGAGGTAGACAACTACCACGAATCAATGACGAAGCCGACAAGGTGGGTCCCTGTTCTACTAACCAAGTGAGTTACAAGATTTTTGGTTACATGGCGTTCATGTAGATGGCGTGTAACTAGTTGTGTGTGATTAATTATTAAATATCTGACTCTGTAGTTATGTTGTGCACCTACTAGAAGAAGCGTGAACGGATGTAAGAATGGATAGCACACTAGTTTCACTTGAACAGAAATTTATTCAAGTAGTTACATATGCAAAATGCATCGAATTTCGGAAATACGAGTTTACTTTAAGGCGGCAAGCTACTGACAGATTGTTGCGGCGCGCGAACGCAGTAGCTGAACGTGACGGGACCAGTGACCTACCGTTTGGGAGCCTAAAAACAGAAGGTGCATGATTACCACTGTAAGTTCGTGTGTAAGCCGAAAATGCACGACTCGAACTTCGGTTTTCTCAGGTTCGGTTTTCTCGATCCCCATTTAAAAGAAATTAAACCAATTCGCGATTTTGATGTTTCGTGTTATTCTTTTTTTCTTTATTTGTGTATACTCTCTTCTTTTTACGGGTTTGAAAGTCTTTACATAAACGTAACAAGTCTTGTTACAAACAAACCTTATAATATCTTATGAACTATTCGCTTCATACAGTCTTAAATTAGTATTCTTATTTCTAAACGCGTGCGACTTCGCCCTGGGCTTCCATTTCCTCTTAGCATTATAAATTTCAAATTTTGACTCTAGTTCGCAACACCACTTCGTAACTCTCCTTCTTTCGGAGTCATTTTCGGCTTTTTTTCTATTATCCTGTGCTGCCAACTCTCTCTCTCTCTCTCAGATCTTCTAGTTTCTTCATCCATTCCTCCCCCTGACTATTTTCATTCAGAATCCATTTAATTGTTCTATGCTATGTTTCCTGCTCATACCTATATACTCTACGAACATTCTGTTCTTCATTCATCCAATACCTGTATGCTCTTATACCCTCTCTCATCCTGAATCTCACTATACTATTCCATTTAGTCTCATTTTTAATCTTTTTCAGGTACTCTCTAACCCTCTTATGTATACCACATTCACGCCTCATTTCATATCTCTTCTCCTCCCATTTTGAACGACCTACCTTACCCCTCCTCTCTTTATCCATGACCTCGTGGGCACAGGCTTGTGCAATTTGGCTTTCCTCTCCTCATCTTAGTTTCTCTTCGAAGTTCCAGGCTCTTTTCACTTGCCTCACCATCATTTGTTCTCGTCCTATTTCTTCTTTAAGCATATACACTGGGCAACTCCAATTCACCCCCAACACCTATCTCAAAAATTTCTCATGCAAACTCACTCTCAGCTTCCAGTAATTCTTGTTGCTTCTTTTTCCTATACCACATACTTGTCCCATTACTTTACTCACGCATTCCAGTGTCTTTCTCTGCTGCAGCTCGCTTCCCCCTCTCGTTTTGAACCAAAATCATAAGTAACAAAACTCATCAACCAATTCTACTACTATGCCATTTATCTTCCATTCGTACTCTAATCTACCCCTTTTATTTCTGAAACACATCATCTTTGTCTTGTTCACATTTATTGTTAAAGCCTTTTCTCTTACATATTCTTCGAAAACTCTCATCAACAAATTCATACCTCTTTCATCATCCGCTAGTAGCACTACGTCATCTGCATATGCTAGTGAATACAGTTTTCCCGTTCCTAATGTTGTCCCTCCTTTCCCTCTAAATCTGCGGAAAGAATACATAATAGAAGTGGACTCAAAGGACACCCTTGCCTGAGCCCCCTTTCTGTCCAGAATTCTTCTTATCTCCTATCTTCACGCTTATTTTAGTATCCACAAATATATCTTTGATCCTCTCTATTTAACCTTCGTCTACTCCTCTCTCTTTCATGTCTGCCCATAAGATCCTCCTGTTAACTGCGACAAATGCTGCCTCAAAGTCTTTAAACAATGCGACTAGCTTCCCTTTCTAGCACCCAATGTTTGTATTGACTAGATAGTTGAGCAGCTAGACGTTATCTATGGTTCCCATCCCTTTTCTAAAACCCATTTGGTTGTGTGGTATACTTCTCTTCCCTTCAACCTGTCTTTCCAACCTCTTTCTAAGCACGTCCGCATACATTTTATATCCCACGGACATGAGTGTGATACCTCTATATTTCTCCACCACTTTGCCTTCTCCTTTCCAAATCAACGGTACTACCAGCCCTGTCTTCCACTCCTCCGTCCATCCTTCTCCTTTCCATACCTTGTTGCAAATCCTCCACATCTCTTCCCTTACCCCTAATCCTCCATATTTCAGTGCTTCATTTTCCAAGCCACATCCCCTGTTGCTTTGTTTCTTTCAAACCTTGCAATCGGCTCATTCACCTCATCCCAACTAATCTCGTTTTCAATTTCTTCGTCCCCATGGACCACTTTTTTCCTTCTCTCTTTACCCTATAATCCACCCCTCCTAACAGCCCCTTGAAGTACTTCGTACACTTTTTAATTCCTATTTCATCATTTATTCTCCCTTCCTCCTCTTTTTCTATTGATCACTTCCCATGAAGACTCATTTTCTATACGAAAAATTAATATTTAATCATAGTCCTTGAAATTTTGAAAATACCCTGAAATATTTCCAATCCTTAAAAATATATTAAATTTCAGTTATCAATTGAAAATTTCTTGCAATATTTTAAAATTCTCTCAAATTTGTCAAATCCTTTAAAATCTTTTGAAACACCTAGAACTTTAAAAATTTTTTCATTTTTGGAAGTTCCTTTAAGTTATGCAAATAAATAGAAAAATTCCCTGACATCTTTTAAAATGTTCTCAAATATTTAAAATCCTTAAAAAATCTTGTGAAATCTCATGCAATTTTTTAAAGCTCTTGAAAAATATCTTGAAATTTTTAAAATACACTGAAATATTTCAAATCCTTTAAAGTCTTATACTAAATTATTAAAATCAATTGAAAATTCCTTCACACCTTTAAAACTATCCTAAAATATATCAAATCCTTTAAAATCTTATATTAAATTATTTAAAAAATTTGAAGAGATTTAAAAAGATTTTTAAGTCAGCTAGTAATTAATATTAATATATTACTTTATAGTATATATACCCAATAGTAATAGTATTCATATTATATACGCCTGAAAAAATATAACCTCAAAATCGACGCATGCATGAAATTAAGAATCACGCGAAACATCAAAATCGCTAATTTCTTCAATTTCTTTCAAACGGGTATCGAGATATAAATAGAAGGCCACCGAAATTTTCCGAAGCTTTCAGATCGGCAATCATCATGCAGCAGAAAACCTGAGAAACCCGAAGTTCGATTCGTGCATTTTTGGCTTACACACGAACTTACAGTGGTCATCATGTAACTTCTGTTTTGCAGCTCCCAAACGGTAGGTATGGTGGGGACTCCTACTCTCTTCATACGTTAATAGACTTGTCATAGTATTGGAGTGAATGTGGTCTGGGATCACTGGTCAAGACGAATCTGGAGAATTCCGATAAAGAGGGAAGTCACGAAGCGAATGCGTATATGGGAAATTTTGACGGAGAAGAGGCTGCAGGTAAAGTGAGATAAAGCATAGATAGTTAGTTCGGAAACTAGCCACGCGCCGAGATGAGAAGTTATTCTCTACAGTACCCCCACCCCCCGTGTTTTAAAAGGATAAGAGTATCGTCGATACACCTAAACTACAGAATAATTATATACAATTAAAAATTATATACGAAATTAAAAAATAAAAAATTAATAAAAAATAAAAAATAAAATTATATAATTTTGTAATTTAAGATAATTACAAGGTACATCGTTCAGTCCTAACTTATTTAAACTATCGATTCCCAAGTGCTAAGCTCGCGCTGTATTAAAAGTAAAATATACTTGTGTCTTAGGTCATTAGCGATCGTTAAAAAAATATTTCGGCTAACATTATTATAAGAGTTAAAGAGATTTTACATGTACATATCTAATTTACATCGAAGTAGAAAATTCAGTGCATTTGAGAGAACGCCGGTTTAATGTTCTCGATTAAGTCCTGCCGTAACGTACTATTTAAGTCGATTTTGTGAACTCTGTCGGATGTTTTTTTAATAACCTTGTGCAGACCTGTGTGGGATCGCTCAAGAGACTTCCAAGCGAAAGCTGGCAGAAATACGTGTGCACATGAGTCTGGATTTTTACGCATGAACATTTTTCGTTTGTGTTTGTGCTCAACCGGGATAGGCTTCACCGAATTTATATGTTCACAGAACTCCTTGAAAAAATTTTAGGGTTCGGAGTGAAACCTTCCGGAAGAACGAATTCTCCTGGAATACGCAAAACAGAACTGTATATAAATTCGACAAGTGACACTCTGACCTTCAGCACGTTAGTGCAGAGTCCAAGTAGGACTTATAAAAAAGAGCGTTACCATTCCTTATGAGCGTGGCACATTATTGCGGCTTTTAGGCTGCGATGCCTCGGCTCAACCATGCCGTTAGAAGCGGGATGGTAAGCTGTGGTGTGAATCCTGTAACAGCCAATTTGCTGCAAAATCGCGGTGAAATAGCGAGATTGAAATTGACTACCTTGATCGGTGGTCAAAGTTTCGGGAGAGCCGTAACGCGCGACCCAGTGGTCTACGAAGGCTCTGCAAACAGTTGTTGCTTCGATTTCCATAAGAGGGATTGCCTCTGGCCATCGAGAAAAGCGATCAATGATGGTGAAGCACAATTTGTAACCATCACTTTCGGAAAGCGGACCTATCAAGTTCATATGGACGTGCTTAAATCGTCCGCCTGGCGCTGTAATGTGGGCTGGCATCAAATGGTTGTGAAGCGATACCTTCGGCTGCTAGCAAGCTAAACATGCCTTACACCAATTCGAAAGATCAAGACGCATTGAGGGCAAACCTGGCGCTTAGTAACAATCCGAGTTATCATCTTGGCTCCTGGATGAGTCGGATTGTGGAAGAGGTCGCAAACATGACGTCGGAATGATTATGAGATGTACGGCCGTAAGGCTTCGTCCATGAGGTCGTAATACAGCGAGGTATGATCTGCACCCCACTGTATCTTTCTGAAATTTAGACAGAATCCTGGGTTTGAAATTAGTTTTTTCAGTTCCTCGTTGCCAGTCTGATCTTGAGCTGATTTCCGCAGACTGAAGTCGGTAGGTAATCACATGGTTTCAATTCGTGAAAGCGAATCTGCGACAAGATTTTCGGGACCGGGAACATAAGCGATATCAGTTGTAACCTGAGATAAACATATGATCCGTTACGTGGTAAAGTTCTGACCTTCCAAAAAGTATGGGAAGTGCCGAACAACTTTCTACATTGCGGTAAGCTCGCGATCGTAAGCGCTGTTAACACGTTGTGGTGAAAAAAAATTTCGTGAGAAAAAGGCTAGCGGTCTCCATTCGCATCGCGTGATTGATGCTCGAACAGAGTCGCTTCAGTCAGATCTTTTTACCTGTTCGAACACGGCTTCAGAACTGTCTGTTGTACGTCAACAGAAATTTTATTCCACAAGAAGATCTTTTTTGGCAAGTAGAATACCGACATTTTAATTGGTTCAGGAAATTTGAGGACTTCCTGTTAACCGATATACGTTTGCCTTCTCTGTGGTACAGACTGTTATTAACGGAAGTTTCTGACATAGAAAATAGTAGCATTTACAACTGGTCGTTTACTTATCATTTTTTTTCCTAGGGTTAAGTCTTCTTTTATCAGGACATCAAATGTCACAAATCTGTATTTTTCTTCGTCTGATTCCAAAAAAATCTAAATGATCATACGACTTTATATGAAGCAATTTCCATAGTCAGGACGAGAGGACCAGAAGAAAACAGCAAATTACTCTTATGCTTGCGATAATCTGATGGCAAGAGGATTCACAATTTTTCGTAAAACAGAGAACCATGTTCGACACTTTTCTGCCAAACGCATGATGAACATCTTAAATTATTTAAAAACAATGAGAAGGAAATATGCTAATCCTTGGCAATAGGCTGTCACATAATCATGGACCACACTGCATCACCATTTGATCTAGCAATCATTCCAAAAAATAGCTTGCTACTTGACTAGTAACTGAAATCACTAAAGTAATGATCAGTGTTTTCTCAAATTATCTTTAATAAAATGAACTGGTTTTTTTTTATTCCAGTAGTGAGTTGCTGAAATTTGCCTATTTTATCATATAAACGATCAATTACTGTTGAACATTTGGGTTTTTCCTACTCTAATGTTTTTATTTAACACTCTTTTTGCTTAGTCAGTTGTTCAGCTAGTTGCATTTTTTAATATTGCAAACAATAACTATTGCAAACTATTTCAAACAATATTTAATAATAATAAAATAATAAAAACTCTCAAGAGACAACATATATATGTAATATTTGAGAAAAAGAACTAATTCTAATTCTTCTACGATAATCAATATTATTTAGATAAGTTTTAAATGTAAAATTTGTAAAAATTAAGACAATTGTTTAATTGGTTAAAGTAATAATGTTACAACATTCTCTACTTTCAAATTCATCACGATGGGGCGGTGGGGACCTGTTGAAATATCATTGATTTCTTCTCGAGTCAATGGAGTAACCATGATGCTTACCATATTAATTCTGACAGGTTTTATAATTCGATTAAAATATTTATAAATTCCAACGAGAGCATTACAAGTCCCTAATTTTGCGAAGACGTCACCATCGGATGTTGATAATACAATTTGTTCGTTGGTTGTCATATGCGTATTTTCGTAAAAACTGTGTAATGTTAAAAATTATTTTGGTAGAGTTTAGAAATATTTTACATATTTATTAAATATACTGAACAACATATTTTAAATCTCTTCAAGACTTTGAAAGAATAGTGATGGTTAAGTCAAACAAGCGGTTGCTGGAGATAAATTGGAAGGGGAATGGAACGTAAAATGGGGTGATTAGTTCAAAGTTAATTACTCGACAATGAAAAAGTGATTATCAGGTCTCAAAGAAAAAGTTTCTTTTATTATTTCAAATTGAATTTGCTTCACTCAACTGCAGTTGAGTAAAAAATGTTTCACGATCATTTTTGTCTAATGTCGTTGTCGCTGTTGTCAAAGATAGGCCGAGGCTGCTAACCAGCATTTTTTAGCAACAGTTATGTTTTTAACCACAAAATAAAATATTGAGAAATCAAAAATTCCCCTTTGCGATCAAACAATGTCAGATAAAAGAAAACGTGAAAACACAATAATTTGTCATTCAGAAAACATCTAAAATGTTTGTAGTCAGCATTTTTTGATAAGGCGCGTCTTTTTCTTCAAATCGTGAAAAAGAACATCAAAAAAAATATTTTGTGTTAAAACGCCTGCCGTTTAAAAACAATGAGTAAATTACGAAGATCCCCTCTTCATTCCCCACAACTTGTTTACGTAATGCATGAAAGCCCTTATCTTTACTTAAATAATTATAATAAAAAAAATTTACTACGTTTAAAAAGTAACTAAGATTATAAATAATTCTAATATTTACCAATAGGATTAAGGAAAATCGCTTAGATGAAATATAGATTACCAGTTAGTGTCCTGATTTTATTAAAAGAAGGTAATCCACTTCTAAGGAAATTCGATAAGCAATTACCTAATAAATTTTGTTGAAATTATTTCAGTTTATGTAACTGTACTCGCCATCTTATTCGCTATAATTACATGTTTAATTAACTATTTTGTGGTTACCATCGACTATTTTTAATAATAACTTTTAATATTATTAAACAAATTTCTTTTACAGCCCGAAATTCTGCATAAAATAACATTTATATCTAGGCTTTAATTTTGAAGGTCTTCTATTAATTTTTTCGAAGAATAATTGTAATTAAAAATTAACGACAGCGACGAATCTCGTATTTTTGTCTTAGCAAAAATTTCCATTCTACTAGTAAATCTTTCTTATCATGACTCAGCAATCACGTAATATTCATTCGTGTCCTTCATCGAGACTAAAAAGTATGATGTGATGTTAAATTCATAAATTTAAAAAATCTTTAAAAACAAAAGGTAGACATGTCTTCCCAGAGGGCGGCAGGCTTGAGATAGCACTACCCATAAGGTTACAAATTTAAGACATGACTCCCCGCAATCAAAAACGGCATTCAGCAGCCTGGGAAAATTCAAAAAGTCTTCCCACGGGACATCAATCAAAACCATCCATAATGAAAAGCGATATTTAGCAGCCTGGGAGGAGCGGAACATTCTTCCCACAGGGTGCAACTTGAAGACATCATTACCAACAGGCTGGAAAATTGAAGACGTCATTCCACAAAGTAAAAAACTATGTTCATCAGCATGAAAAATTTGACACTGCACTCCACAGTAATGCATTATTACTTAGCGGAAAAATTTCCAGAATGTTGTGTCAAAGGCAGAAACATTAGTCAACATTATACTTGTAAAGCGATGTCAGCTTGCTTTTCGTCAAAAAGTTTCTGTATTTCGAATGACAGCAAATGTAGGAAAACACATGAAAAATGACCTTCAACTTTTACTACATCGACTTTAAAGTTACTCACAAGTTCGAAAATTGGTACCAGAAATTTTTTAAAAATGTATGAGTATTCTCTAACATCCACTTAACAAACTGCAATTTGTTTAAGTTCAGTTTAATGATTATTTTAATTAGAAAAGGTAAAAATATAAAAAAGAATTATCTCGGCTCTAAATATAGATTTCAAGCTGAAATCTAGCTTAAAAGGAGCTTCTCGATTCAGTAGTTTTATCTTATGAGTTGAACATGCAATAAATATTATCAACGTCTAAATTCAAGGCAACGGAATAATTACGATCTTAATAAGTTTCAATACGGAAAAACTCGTATTGAAAAAATGTCATTTCTCAGAATTTTACAACTTAAGCGGGAAAGAGATCCGTTTAAAAAAAAATCGAGCTCCTGTAAACCATAGGCGTAGTGTAAATCTCCTCATCACTGCAAATCAGACATTACGAAATTTCAAAGCGTCATTCAGCCTTGATAAACTGTGAAGGGAAGATGCAGGTCGATGATTGTTTGAACAAATTAAAAACAAAATTCATTGTTTCATTAATTTCATAAATCAACAACTTTTTAGGCTCTGCAGGGGAAAAACAGTGTATAAATTATAGAGAACAATTTTTTCGAACAAATAATGATTGTCTATTCAGAATAGATAGATGATTGTCTATTCATGGTTAAATCATTTGTTTATTTATAAATTCAAACAGCTTAAACTTTAAAGACCGAATGGAGCTTTAAAAATTCGTGATATCTCACTTGCAGTGCAGAGGAAATACATTCGATGTTACATATGGCTTACAGGAGCTTGGCCCTTATTGAAAAAGGGATATTTTTCACGCTTAAATTGAACAATGCTGAGAAAGGACGTTTTGTCAACACGAGTTTTCTATTATTCAACCTTATTAATATCGTAATTATGTCGGTGCTTCGAATTCATACTTTGATATTTTGTATTGACAGTTCAGCATTTGAGATGAAACCGCTGAATCGAGAAACTTCTTTTAAGCTAGAGTTAAGCCTGAAATCTCTACCCAAAGCCGAGATAATTATTGTTTACGTTTTCTACCTCTACTGCCATTTAAGGGTTAAAATAATAATTACATTTAAGTTAAACAGATTGTAGTTTGTTATGTGCATGTTAAAGAATACTCATACTTTTTTTTTTCTGGTGCCAATTTTGGAATATGTGGAGGACGTCCAAGTCAAAGAAGTGAAAGTTAAGAGTAAGTTCTTCTGTTTTCCCCACATTATCTGTCACTGGAAAGAAAAAAAAATTGACACAAATTATACTGACATCGTTTTAAAAATATAAGATTGAAGAATATTTCTGTCTTTGACTCCACAATTCCAGAAATGTGGGCTATGTCCTTCTGATTTTTAACTCCTCAAATTTTTTCACTTTAAGTCCTTAATGAGAGAAGAATTCGGTTCCTAGCATCAAGTGCCACTCAAAAAGATCATACACTTTCTCAATGAAAAATATAATTTTTGTAAAAACAACCATTACATTTTTAGAATTAGAATTAGCTGCTTCAAATAAAGAAGGCAAAATGAATATTTAAATTCTTTTAAATTACTTTTCATTTGCAGTCCATGAACTAAACGCGACTACGTACTCTATTTCATTATAAAGATATCGTTTTGTCAAAAAATGTAATCAATTAAAAATATGGTCTCTTGCCCTTAAATGAATCCACAATCCATTGATTTTTTAATAACAATATAATTTTAAAGCGAACCGTTTAAAATGCAACATTACTATTACTAAAAATTAAATGATGGTCTAACATTATCTGTTCTATAATTTATTGTGTTTGGGCGACTAGCCCCTATTGTAGTATCAATAGTTTCTTCTCGGCTCGATGGGGTAACCGTCCCGCTTTCCATATTAATTTTCACACGCCTCAACATACGATTCAAATTTCTATATATCCCACTATGAATATGTGGATTTATAAGGGGAGTAAGCCGAATGAATGAAAGTTGTTTAATTCCACATCCTTGTCCGTGCGGAGAATAAAGTATTGGAGCAGGTCACCTGGCAGGAGGAGACCTGGACCTTAAACGAGGAGGACCTTCGGCAGGAGGAAAGGATCTGTCAGGAGAATGATTTCTTTCAGAAAAAGAAGAAGTTTTGTCACGACGCTTATTGGTAGCAGAGCCACGATAAGGTAAACATTCGAACGGTGTACTCAAATCTATCAAAAGAAACAGAGAATTTAATTTGTTTAGCGTTGATCTGAAAGCCGCTAAATTCGAAAAAACTGTTTTTTTCAGATCGTGTTTTTCTGTTTTTGCTATTTTTGTCATTTTCGTTTTCGATGTTGTCATCGTCAGTGAACCGAGAAACCTTTGAAATACTATTCAGGTTCGATTGCGCTTTGCCAAATGTTTTAAGAGACCAAAAAAAGGCCGAGTTTGTTAACCAGAATTTTTAAACTACTAGCTCCCGTTGTAAACACCCAAAAAATACCAAAAAATCAAAACTCAATTTTGCGGTAACACTATGAGAGATAAAAAAAATTAAAACATGATAATTGTTCACCGAAGAAGGATCTAACAAATTCTTCAAGATTTATTTTTTGATATGGTGGTTTGCTTTTGCGCCCATTTAAGAATTAAGAATAACAAATTTTGAATTTAAATTTTTGGCGCAAGAAAATTTTTTTAAATAAAATTCTTTGCCAAACTTAGAATTACGAATTTGCTTTGGACAATTTTTAATAGGACGCGCAATTTTATTATTTATAAAAACAAGACAATGAAAATAAGTCGGTTTCAATATTAATGACCATCATGAATTCTATTAATATACATTCATTGATTTTCCAGGGTAGCGAATTTAGATAATTGCAAAATTAGGAACCAATATCAAAATAATCATGATAAAAATTGTACTTTATTTTTCAATATTTGAATAAACAACCCCGAAACGAGGTACAGGAATTAATTTTATACAGATCTAATATAGAAAATCACGGTTCCAAAACTATAGTTGTTTGTGGGTTAAACTTTTATTTAAAAAGTTCTATACACAAATATGAGGAAAATACAAATACTAAGCGCGTATCATTATCTTGAAATTTCACTTCTTTAGATTTAGACAGCTACGAGAGTTTAAAGTTTTAGTGTTATAGAGTTTAGAAAGGTTTTTTGGAAAATATTTTTCCGCCGTCTAAACTCGAATAAATTAAAATTAAGCTCAATGGTAAATAAAAATAATGGGGAATATTGATCGTCCCCAAAAAAATTAACACTGAATACAGTACTCATTTTTATTGGAATAATCCTTAATAAAGAATAAATAGACTGAGATCAAAGATTATTTCTAACAATTGATTGTATAATATTATTTACCAATAGGATTGGGAAACATCGCTAGGATCACACACAGGCTATTAATTAGGGTCCTTATTTTTCTTAAATAAAGGAATACACTTCTGAAGTATTTTCTTAAGAGTCTATCTAATGAATTGCATTGAGTATTTGTCAGTTAAGAAAAATTGAATCGCTATCTTATTCGTACATCTGAATTATTTGTATTTCTTTACGCTGCTTCTCGCAATATAAGGTTGGCAAATTACATAATGAGGCTTTTGAAAAAATAAGTTACACCTTTAAGGAAGGTGTGGGATTAACCTCAAGCCAAGAATTTTTGTAAGCACCCTAGGATTTACAAAAATACTATGGACTATCAAGAGAGATACGAATTAAGTAGTATTCAATGAAAAAGTCAGTATTTGTTAAAAAGACACGGTGCCTTCATTTCAGTACTACATTTTCAGTACCCAGTGGGCACAAAGTTTGGCGACATCTATACGGCATCGTAACGACATCTTTACGATAACTTTAGGACATCCTATGTCCATGTCGTTAAGGTGTCTTTACGACATCGTAAATAAGTCGTATGATCTGACGATGTCTTTACGATATCGCAAAAACATCTTAACGAAATGCCCAGTGAGCACAAAGTTTGGCGACGTCTTTACGACATCGTTACGACATCTTTACGACCACTTTACGACATCCTATGTCCATTTCGTAAAGGTGTCTTTACGATATCATAAATAAGTCGTATGATCTGACGATATGTTTACGATATCGTGAAGCCACTGAAACGACATAGACATAGGATGTCATACCGATGTCGACCGATGTCGTAACGATGTCGTATCGATTTCGTAAGGACGTCGCCAAATTTTGTGCCCACTGGGTGGATATAGAATGTCGTAAAGATGTCGTAAAGATGTCGTAACGTTCTCGTAAAGACGTCGCCAAATTGTGTGCCCGCTGGGTAACTTTGACCACAATTTAATCCAAAACCGAGCTAATGACGTCGAAAATGATCGAATTCTCTTTTTTGTTAGTTTCAATTTCTCAATTTGATATTCTGGAGCATCCTTTCTAACAAAACGCTATTAATTTATTTCCTTCCCCCATTTACTATTTTACCTTTTGACCTTCTATCTCATCGAACTTTTCTCTTTCATGTGTTAATTGCGAACCATGCGAAATACTTCAGCTAAATTCAATCCACAAGACATTGATTATGCAATTATAATCCAAATTTTGAAATAAATCTTAATTCTAGAAATTAAACTTACTTGGAGAAGTTTTTAATTTGATGTTAAGTGAATAATAATAAAAATTTTGTAAAAAAAACGACAAATCAGTATTTAAAAATAAAAACATAACCTACCAAAAATTACAAAATCCCCCCTCATACTCTGAGGCGACTCTAGGTTTTTAAAACCATGTTTAAATTGGTGTAGAGGTTGAATGGTCATAGAGACACATTTTTGTCTCCCTCCCTTTTACCATCATTTTGTAAATTTAAATAGAAAACACTTTTTTGGTGGTCCAACACATTATTTACATTATGACACTTTTTGGGAGAAAGAGGTTAGCCTTACCTAAAGTAAAACAAGTCACGTGACTATCCACGAAAGCGCGCGTACATTTCAAACATTTACATTTTCCATTAACGATTAAAATTGGTGAGAGCGATAACATTATGATATATATCACTAAGATATTCAGTATCGGATCTTTTATTAACACTATTACTATTTTCAATTCTGTGGAACATTTCTTTAAAATTTCGTTTTCTATAATTTTGTTCACTACTTATAATATCTCTGTTAAAATCTTAAAATATTGTAGTCAGCAATATCACTTTGGTTGTGAGACGATTTTTTACTTAAAGTTTTAATTCTAATGTTAATATATTTGTTGATAAATTTTTCTGGATAACCATTATCTTTTAATAATTTGTGTATAATTTTCAAATTTTTTTCATGAAACATATTATACGATAATCCGATTTCTTTGTCAGATGAATTAATAATAATTGAAATGTTATCTTTAATAGCTATTTTTGAATGAACATAAGCATATCTACGGGAGCTAGTATCTTTCCTGTAGTTAATAAGATATTTAAATGTTTAAAATGTACGCGCGCTTTCGTGGATAGTCATGTGACTTGTTTTATTTAAGGTTAGGTTCACCCCTTCCTCCCAAAAACTGTCATAATGGAAATAATGTGTGGGCCCACCAAAAAAGTGTTTTTTATTTAAATTTACAAAATGACGGTAAAAAGGAGGGAGAGAAAAATGTGTCTTTATGACCATTCAACCTCTACACTAATTTAACCATGGACTTAGAAACCTAGAGTCGCCTCAGAGTATGACGGAGGATTTTATAATTTTTGGTAGGTTATGTTTTTATTTTTAAATAATGATTTGTCGTTTCGTTTACAACATTTTTATTATTATTTTCTTTTTAACTATTGTAAAAATTCTTGATAGACAAAGAGATAATGATGGGTTTATCAAAAAGATCGATAATAATGTACTGAAGAGGTTCTTCGTTGAAGAACGAAAAGCTTATACAACGCTTTTTTAAAAATAAAATACGACTAGTAGAACGAAATAACGAAGATCTTCTATGTTTACTTGAAGAATTTCACGAAAATTCTTATGAGAAAATTACTTATCTGTTCCAAAATTCACGATTCTATAGAATCCAAATTCATATATTATATTAAAGAAAACGAACCAGTTCTGGTTTCAAGCACTACCAGTAATCTATAAAATTTATGATTTTTGTTACAAGTGACTGAACAAGATAGAGTGGAGGCTGATTAAACAAAAAATCTTATTCCTAATCGATATCATTATGCTAGGTTTCAAATACAATATTACGATTACTAAAAACTAAAATAACTTTGTGTAAAATCCACATTTTATATTTAAATTTAGGTGAATAGTTTGATTATTAAACTTGGTCAATACTTAGTAAAGAGAAAGATAGATGCCCGGTTAAAGCGATAATGTTACAATATTGTCTACTCTATAACTTGACGTGATTAGGCGTCGATAACCTATTGGAATATCAAAGATTTCTTCTCGGGTCAGTAGTATAACCGCGCCGCTATACATGTTAATTTTGATACGTTTTCGATCATGACCAACATGTTTATAGATTCCAAGAAGAACATTATAAGTCTCCAATATTGCAAAAACTTCGCCATCAGATGTCGATAATACAATTTGTTCTTCAGTTGGCACAGACTTATACGTTTTCAATCCACTTTTCATTTTAATTGATTCATTTACAGGGAAAGTGTATTTTCGAAGTTCGAATATCAGGTGTGGTTTTGAAATTGGAGAAAGCCGAATAAATGGAAGTTGCTCAATTCCACATCCTAGTCCGTCAGATGAAGGAAGCCTTGGACCAGGATTTCCGGCAGGAGGAGACCTGGACCTGGCATGAAGAGAATGCTCGGCTGTAGGAAGTAATTCTTCAGGAGAATGGCTTCTTGCAACTAAAGAAGATGAAGGTCTGCCACGAGGAACACCGGAAGTACGGTTATGATGAGGTAAAAATCTGAATGGTGTACTTAAGTCTACAACGAGAAAGGGAAGATTACATTTTTTAACGCTGGTATTTCATGCACAGAATAAAGACAATCCTTAAATGGACGCCAAATTTATTTTGGAATTCTTTACCATTTCTGTAAAAATTGGCCATGAAGGCATTTCAGAAAAGCTTATCATTATATTAGGAGAGTTTAAAACTATTTTTTTCTTCAATTGAATATATTGAACAACGCATATTGATGTTCTATCAACCTTTAAAAAAATCCAGACAGCTGAATAAAACAAGCAGTTGCTTGAAGGAAATGGGAAGGGGAACGCAGAAAAAATTTATTTTTTTATATTTCTTTCAATTGAATTTGCTTCACTTAACTACATTTCAAATTTTTTCATAATTGCTCTATATTCGAACTTTCTTAAAATTTTTTGGAGCAATCTTTTTGTCGTCAGTTTTCTCTGGACCGAATTTAAAAATCAAAGAACGGAACTGGCCCAAGATGTCCTTAATTTTTTTTTATTAGTAAAATGTAAGGGGAGTTAGTCTAAGCAAATGGTAATACACAACCAAATTTAAAGACTGATACATTAGAAAATCTATTTTGTTATTTAAGAACCCTTTGTCTGGTGATTTGGTGATTGTGAATTATTGTTCAACATTGTTATTTAAAATGTGAATTAAATTTATCGGTGTACCTCTACCTGGGATCTCTTATTCATATATTGCAAAATAAGGTACAAATTAATATTTGTTCCTTATTTTGCTTTAAATTGTATTTTTAGCTAAGCTAAAAAATGCATCATTTCGAAAAATTTATATTATTGCTATTCATAATATGGACTGGTATTGAAAGAGATATTACAAGAAAATGTATGGGTATAATTTACAAAACAAATTTTAGTAAACAAAAATGTTAATTCTGCTGATGTCCAAGTGAGCAAGTCCTGTTTTTTTTTATTTATTTCTTATGTATTTTTTCCAAAAATTTAGCTTCTTTATTTTTAATCTTATTTTTTACGATTAACAGAACATCTAATTGACCTATTTTAAAATGACTTATACCAAATTTTTATATCCTTTTTGTGTGAACAGTTTTTTTTCGCACTCTTTCGTTCTTCAAAAAAATTAATTTTGAATTTGTAATATTGTTTTATACAATTAAAACAAAACATGCACTTCTTATTAAAAATTGCTTCATAACGAATGAGTAGATCTTTCTTCGATGCATGATTTTTATTAATTACTTTTGTTGCAATGAAAATTTCAATTTTCGATTTTTCATGAAAGTTAAAGAAGGAGTTAGAATAATATCGTGCGTTGTTTGGCTTAACACTGTAATTTTTTTTTCAAATTTTGCAAATGCTTTAAATCAATCAAAAGTTATTCAGAGTACAGACGTACATGCGAAATCCGCGACAGTCAGTTTTCTTTTTGAAAATGATTATGATGAGAATGTAATACATTTTATAAAATAAAGAAAAAAAAATTAGAGCTATTATATATTTACCTATAGGATTAGGGAAAATCGCAAGGATGAAACACAGACTACCAAATAGGTTCCTCATTTTTCAAATCAAGAATTATACTTGTGAAGAATTATAATTAAACGTTCAAATAATGAATATTCTTGAAATTTTATATTTCATATAACTGTAGTCGCTATCTAAATTATTTGTATTCCTTTAAACCATTTTTTCAAATTGATGTCAAATAGGGGAGATGTGTGTCAAAATTACCATAAAAAACGCTGCCTATTTTTTTAAGGTCTCTAAGATTTATGACATTATTACGTACTATTTAAAGTAACGAAAATTAATTAATACGCAATAAAAACATCAGTATTTGCTAAAAACTAATATTATAATTGTTTCCCTTTCTTCTGTATATTGATCTAAATTTGTACTGGCTTAGTTCAAAACCGAGATACGACGTTCCCAACTTTTCTAATGTCCTTTTTTTAGTTTTAATTTTCCCATGTAACATCCTTTATCCCTATTTTTCACAAAATGCTTGCAATTTACATAGTGCTGATAGCACAGAGCGTGTAGGCTTTAAAGGAGATGTCGAAAAGGTTGAGAAGATGTCTGGACAAAAATAGGTTTAGAATTAAAGGCGGACAAGTCGAAGGTTATGGTGTTCAGGAAAGGAGGTGGGAGAGGTGGAGGGGAAAAACGGTAGGGAGGTAAAAAAGTTTGTTTATCTAGCCATCCTCTTTCGATGGAATAAGAGAATGGATGGTCATATAAAAGAGAGGGTGAGAAGGACAAATGTGGTGATAAGGCAGGTGTGTGGGCTATGGAAGAGGTTATTCGCAGATGATTTTTGAAGGAGGATAAAATTGTTTGATTCAATAGTGATGAGTGTGTTATTTTACAGAGAGCAGGTGTGGGGGTGGAAAGTAAGTGAGGAGGTGTGGGGGTGGAAAGTAAGTGAGGAGGTGAATAAAATAGAGGAGAGGTATGTAAAGTGGACACTGGGGTTGGCAAGGAATCCGTTAAACTATATTGTCAGGAAGTAGACAGGAAAAACGTGTTTAGGGATTATAACAGGCAGTCAAGCGTGTAAATATGAGGATAAATTTTTGGAAGAGGGGGAGGTAAGCTGGTTAGGGAGTGTTGGTAGGAGCAGGAGAACAGACATACTGGCGCAAAGATGGACATGGAAAGGGAAATGTGCTTTAGAATGAATGGATTGCAGATGGGTGAAGTGATAAGGATGCATGAGGAAAGAAGGAAGGTATATGAGTTGGGTCAAAAGAATGGGATGAAGAAAGAGAAGACAGAAGGAGAGGAGAGAATAAGAGAGTCAAGGTATAACGGGAACCATGTGTGGATTATGCCAAGGGAGAGAGCGCAATATTGGTGTGAGAAAGGAGAGCAAGGACGCCAGGAACCTATAGAGAAAATGAGATGCGGTTGTCTGGAAAATTATAATAAGTTCTGGCTTTCTAGAGAGAAGAGAATGTGTGAATTGTACAGAAAGGGAGATGCAAAATTCAGCATTGGTTGGAGGAATGTGAAGAGGTAAAAAGGTGTGGGATAAGCATGGAGGTATGTTGCATCAAAGGGGAGACGAAAGGGCAGTAGTAAGGTGAAGGGGGTGTTGGGTAAGATGGACAAGAAGAGAAGGAAGGAGGAACAGGAATGGAGAAGGAATGATTGTAAATAGAAGAGGAAGTAGATGTAAGCAAACTGTGAATATTGTAAATAGTAGTTAAGTATTAGGCGTTAGCCGCAGATACAGAGGCTGGAAATTCGAGGCATAGCGAGGAAAGAGAGACATGCGTGCGAGGCGAGGCACAGCGAGAAAGGTTAGAATATAGATGCGATCGTCAACAACAATTTTTTTGTTATAAGCAATTTTTGTGAACAAATTCTATTAATTTGATTGTGTTAACCTAAAAAATTGTTTGTCGTAATAGAACCACTACATTCCATCTCAATAATAATAGTATCACTTAAAAGAATATCATTTAGTTCAACTATGATTGATTCAACTTTCAACCCAAAAAAATTCCGTGTTCAAAATGACCGGGCAGACTTGCGCCTAGTTAGGCAATTGTCTACACAATCTAATCTAAAGGATTTTAAGCCTTAATTGCTACACTTTTAAAAAATCCAAAATGTTTGACATTATTCAAAATAACAATTGAACACTAGATAAATTCATTACCAAAAAATTATATGTACACAAATTCGGGATTTTGAAAACACGTAAAAGGATAACTAGAATTTACCAAAAATAGAAAAAATTTTGTGCTTTAGTTCAATAATAATTTAGTTGTACTAAGATGTTTAGAAAACATTTTTCATTAAAATGAGGCTTTTTCATTTTTTCAAGTAATCATGTTAATAACGAATTAGAGCAAATTTCTTATGATTACTTAGCAATCACGTAATATTTATGCATATCCTTCCTCGAGATTTAAAAAGTATAAAGTGCTTTTGAGTCTATAAATTAAAACAATTTAGAAAAATTTTTAATGCTTTGGGGATCTATGAGTTAAACGCAAGATTCTTTACGATGATTTTGCTCTAACAACCTTGGACTTTAAAACCACGTACTTTGGTTAAGGATCCAAGAAAATATGATTTGACGCATAGGTGGATTGAACGCCAGAATCTCAACATTTGAAGGGTTGTTATTTTAATACCGTAGAATTAGTTTCTGTACAGATATCCAAAGAAATGTATATACTGCAGGATCAATTCCTTTCATCTAAAAAATAACATCTTGCCATAATAGTTTTGACTGCTTTCTGCTTAAGAAACAAATAATTGATTAATTATCTTTTCGAAATTTAACAACTTCAGCAATAGAAACATAATAAATGAAATCAATTTAAAAACACAACTATTCGCATTAAAAAAAAACTTGAGCCGTCGTGGGACGCCTGACATAAGTTATAACTTCATATGATTCAAATTATAGTGGTTTTTTTGTACTCTTTCAACACAAATAGTAGTTGAAATATTACTCGAATTAATTACATAATTCGGGGGTAGGTTCGAAATTAATAAGTATTGTATTGAAAACCGTTCGCACATGCACGAACCACGACTTTCAAGAAGAGCGCATGTCGACACAGGGTGTAACACCGCCTGTGGGACAACGGGCAATGGTGGATAGACAACAAAGAAATAAGAAAAAAATTCAAATACAAGAATGTTGTGCGGTCATTTGTTTAGAAACTACAGAGCAACAAAGTTCCGTGTAGGTGTGACGCTGCGTGTAGTGTGAGTGCCGCTTTCGATGGGACGTCGCCAACCTCCCTGGCTCTAACCGGCTGCCTCCCATGTTGGTGCCACATGATTCAAACTACAAGCTGTTCCCAATTGCAAATTGCAATCTATAAAATCGGGACAGCATCATCAAACTACAGTTTCAGCAATCATTATTTATCCACTACCAACATTTCAAATCAATTTTTATTAATTTTTTTAATTGGAAAGTGGTAAGCCTAAAAACTTCAGAACTTCCTTGCAATTTTTTCATAAATTATTCTTATTCTGTGAGCGTTAAGTTTGAAAGAAGCATCTAGATTTTTCTGAATGTAAATTTTGTTCTTTTTTCAATTTAAAAATTTGTTGGCTGTGTTACATAAGGAATCTTTGCAACTCTTTCGTGAAAAAGCACTAGGGGTAGTTTTTGGGGGCTGCTTAATATTATTATGGGTTTGTGAACATAGACTGGGGTTTTCTGAGAGTGAATTTTGAGACTATTTTTAATTTAAAAATGTATTGGCTGTTTTACATGCGGTAACTTCAGAACTGTTTCATGAAAAACACTAGAGGTAGATTTTGGGGGTTGTTTGATATTATTTTGGGCTTGGGAACAAAATCTGGATTTTTCTGAATGTGAATTTTGTTATTTTTTTCAATTAAAAAATGTATTAGCTGTTGTACAGGGAGTCACTTCGGAACTGTTTCTCGAAAAGTATTAGGGGTATGTTTTGGGGGTTGTTGAAAAAGCATAACTGTGGAAATGTTTATTTTTTCAACAATATCAGAATGTCTGCATCAACTCCTACTTTTAAACTTAACTCTCACAGAATAAGAATAACTTATGAAAAAATTGCAACGAAGTTCTGAAGTTTTTAGTCTTACCACTTTCCAATTTAAAAAAGTAATAACAATTTATTTGAAATGTTGGTAGTGGATGAATAATGATTGCTGAAACTGTAGTTTGATGGGGCTGTTTCGATTTTATAGATTACAATTTGCAATTGGGAACAGCTTGTAGTTTGAGTCATGTGGCATCAACATGGGAGGCAGCCGGTTAGAACCAGGGAGGTTGGCGGCGTCCTAGCCAAAGCGGCACTCACACAACGCGTGGCGTCACAACTACAACGGACCGAATGCCGCTATACACTGCTAATACGTTCAGAGTCGCAGTGTGAGTGTAAGAAGGATATAGAGAAAGAGAGCGAGAGAAAGAAGAGAACGAGAGAGAGGCGCGTGGGTGAAAAGTGGGAGAAGCGAAGGTCAAATAGAGAGGAAGAGGGATTGAACGAGTAAGTCAGCAGGACAAACGAAGGGAGATAAAAGAGAGGAAGCGTTACCGTTAACATTACCCTGTTTTGCAAGTTAATACCATTTTATAAGAAGTAATCACTTACAAAATCTCACTTTACATATACTGCGATTACTGAAGTGCTCTTTATTAAGGTAACCAAGAAAAGACAAATTATATTTTTTTTCATGATTAACCTTTAATCTTGTTATCCTTAATTCGATGATAAAATAATTGTATAATTACATTCTAACTGTGCTGGTAAGGAATTAGTTTGATTTATAAACTGATTTTCGCAGATTCCTTTGTGCCTGGAGACTATCAGTCGTCATCGTCTGCATACTGAATAACTGTTGAGCTATTGAAATACTAATGAGATTAGATTGCGCTTTCGCGCGTGTTTTTGGGGACAAAACAAAAACAAAACTTTAGAGTTCCTTAAACAAGGTCTTTTGGACATACACTAAACTCTCGCTTTCAGTCCAGTGTCGGAGATTGCCTCTAAATAGCCTTGGACTGATTTCGTAGGTATCGAAACGTAAACAGTGAGAGCCGCCTGACTCGTTTCCCAGTAAATATACATTGGATGAAATTTTAATACATCAATAAAGTTATAAAAAATTTGAGGCATATCGAAAGTTGCATAAAATTACAATAATTCTGGACTTGTAGCAGCACTTACATTGTTTGTCTTTTCGAGCCCTAATTCATCGGGTGTTAGTTAGTCCATCAGAACTAAAAAAATTTCGAAGTGTCTCATTCAAATATTTTGTGTACATTTATAAAAAAAAGACAGGGTTTTTAAAAGTTTAAAGAATGAAAACTGTTAATCAAAAAAAAATTATTTTCTGAATCGCCGACTGAGTATTTTAGTCAGAACTTACTATTCTGGCCCTGGATACTTCCAACTAATTTTCTACAAAGGATGAATTTTTACCCAAAAGGATTAATTTTCTACCTAACAGGGCGAAAAAAATACTTACACCTTCATCTAAATTTTGTTGAATCTGGAAGTAGGAAACAAGCTAGAATGAAGCGCTTTTGAGTTCGACATTGATAACCTATCCGTGGATTTAATTATCGATATAATTGGAAGAACTTTAAAGCACATACAAAATATTTCACAAGGAATGCTATTTATATAGCTGAATCGCATCAACCACTTGCACAGAAAGCAAGGGTTTGTAAAAAATTAATTTCTCCTCATTCTAAAAAAAAAAAATTGAAGGATAAGCATTGTATGCTTAAAATTATTCTCGTATATATTTTTCGAGATTATAGAAACGTCAAGGACAATTGTCGTAGACAAGTTTTATTATAAGAACGTTAAGCTTTAAAATAGGAAATTTTATGTTAGCACAACCTTATCGTAGATGTTACACTTCAGTAAAATTGTGACTCCCCCAGATTTATGATTTGAGGTAGTAGGAATTACACGCAATTAAACTCTGTGAAACAATCAGAATTCTTTATCAATTTTTCCTTCTCACACACTTAAAAAGTAACCTTTAGTTTAACGAAATCCGTCAAATATAAAAACAAAATTGATTTTTTTAAGTAAAATGTATTTTTTGATACATAGAGATAAGATCAGAACTCATGAAATCTAACCATTGAGAATCACTTAATATAACATCAGATTTAAAAATTATATTATTGATTTCTTTCTCTCGCCTTTTAGTAAATTAACAATCCATTAATTTTTTATCTAAGAAATTTCATTTTACCAAGATTCTTATCAGAACATTGTTCTCTTTTTCAGGCAAAGGATTCTAAAGTATAAAAATCTGTATGCAATGTCCTAACAGTATTAGATGGAATTTGTATTGTTGGTTACAATTTTCTGAACAGTTTACAGTTAACCGCAAATTGAATAAAATTCTCAATTATGATAAATATCATTGAGCAAGTTTTAAAACGCCAAATTACGGTTACTAAAATTAAAATAATTTTAGGTAACATCCACATCTTAGACTTAAATTTATGTAAATTCTAAGATTAATCAACTTTAACAGTACTTAGAAAAGTTAAAGATAAATGCCCGGTTAAAGCGATAATGTGACAACATTCTCTACTCTATAACTCGACACAATTGGGCGGCGGAAACCTATTGGAACATTATAGATTTCATCTCGAGTCAATGGTACAATTAAGCCGCTTTCCATATTAATTTTTACACGTTTCATTACACGATTTATATATTTATATATTCCACCAATAACATTAAAAGTCTCCAATATTCCAAAGACGTCTCCATCGGATGTTGATAATACAATTTGTTCTTCGGTTGGAACAGGCCCAAACAGACCTGATACGCTTTTTATTTTTATTAGTAGATGAACAGGAAAAGTGTATTCTCGAAGTTCGAATGTTTGAATCGGATTCGAGATGGGAGTAAGCCGAATAAACGGAAGTTGTTCAATTCCACATCCACGTCCGTCAGATGAAGGAAGCCTTGGACCAGGATTTCTGGCAGAAGGAGACCTGGACCTGGCATGCAGAGAATGCTCGGCAGGAGAAAGTGGCCTTTCAGAAGAATTATTTCTTTCGGAAGAATTAGAGAAAGTTCCGCTTCGAGCAACATCGAAAGAAAAGTTGCGATTAGGTGAAAATTCGAATGGTGTACTTAACTCTGCAATCAGAAAGAGAGGTTAACATTTTTGATTTTGTTATTTCTCACCCGAAAAGGTGATAATCCTTAAAGTTTTCAAGCAATCCATTTTATCAGCAAGGAATGACAGAATTTTCTAATGCCTATGCAGACTAGATGGAGCTATAAATTAAAAAAATGTTATTAAATTTTTTATAAACAGAATTCTGATTTTCGTTTGGGTGCTTTCCCATTAAGCTACTAGAGAGATCAAGATCCTTTTTCAGAAATGTACGCATTATTATGCCAGGTGTTAAAAGTCAAATTTTGCAAGGAATTTGTATTGTCATCTGGGAATAACAGAATTTCTTCACGTCTCTTACAGACTAGATGAATCTATGAATTAAAAATTTTTTTTAATGAATCATTTCTAAAAAAAGACTTGTACTCAAAACTTGCGAATTTGAATTATGAGCCTTCAAATTCAAATTATTCTTTATTTTCGGCGAACTAAATTTGATAAAATGATAATTCTGTACAAAAAATAATTTACGGCAATTTAAAATAAATATGAAGTATAAATTATATTTAATAGTAGTAGAATTATATTTACCAATAGGATTCGGGAAGCTCGCCAAGATGAAACACAGACCACCAATAAGGATTCTCATTTTTTTTAATACAGGAATCCACTTGTCGAGAATATTGATAAGAGTTTCAATACAGAATATTGATAAAAAATTGTTAGTCCATAGAACTGTAGTCGCTATCTTCTTCGTCCATCTAAATTATTTGTATTTCTGTAAGCTGTTTCTCCCAAACCTAAGTCGGTAAATTACATAATGAGACTGTTTAAGAAGTAAATACCGCCTTTAAGAGGGGGGGGGGTAACCTTGAGATTACTTCAACGTTCAAGTTATATACATATGGCACAAAAAAAACGTGGCACAGGGGTGAAAATCCTCATAAACAGCATTTATTCTTTAAGTTTCTTTCCTTGTGTACTATTGCGCCTTAATCTCTTTAACATATTTAAAATGTTTTTACCTTTTGCATTCTGCTCCTTGAAATGGCTGTATCTATTTTTAAACCAAATGCTACTAGGAATTGATATGACTATCGTCTTCGCAATTATTCGAATTTCCCCCTTTTCAGTTTTAATTCTCTCATTTAATTATCTTGTCCCCCATTTACCTGCGCAGCATAGAATACAAAAATGTGGCAAAATTAAGATGACTCTAGACAACTTCAGAAATGCACGACAAAATTTTTATTTAAAAAACTTTCAAAACTATGCAGATAATAATTTTTTACATCTTTTCTGCTACCTCGCGTTGGCTAGATTTAATTTGATCGACTCCATATTTAGTACATTTAATGATCATTCTAATGCACTAATGTCAGAAATAAACAAAAACCATTTTCATTATTAGAAAGAATTTTTAGAAACAAATTCACTTAGAGCACATTTTTGCAAACAGAAAATTTTTATTTTCTAAAGAATCATTTCCATTTATCTCAAAAATAAAAACTTAACACAAAATTCGGGCCTTAAAAGGGTACTGGCTAGCTCATCATGATCAACAATTTTTCTAAGCATCAAATCCAAATAGAGGTTGTTTTTTTTAATTTCCAGCAATGACAGACATGTTAACCAAATGCGTGGCACAGAAAGCATCATTTAGGGTACCAGTGCTAAGGATTACAAAAAAAAAAGAAAAAATATGTTATTGCGATTTATTTTCAGAGGGCTGAAAATAAGAGTCATTTTGTTGAATGACTTTGAAGGCGAGTCTACAAGAGATCTTTTATAAATTTAAATGATTTATTTTTGCACTCAAAGTGTTTCCAAACGAAATTTTTTTATTTTCCCAGAATCGCATGCATTGGAGATACAAAGGAAAACATCCAATCATCACCACTTTGACAAGCAAAACGGTGGTCATGACTCTCGAAAAACTAGTCTGAAGTTAATAAAACGGAAAGATTTAGAAGGATCACAGTCGAAGCTGCTAGTCAAACTTTATCTTCTTCAAATTTAATCTTCTAAGTTTCAATGAAATCAATAAAAAAGTTTTGTTTTAAAGTAGTTCATCAAAGAATACTGCTTGTTGCCGTGAGGAGGGAACGCCACACAGACTCTAGGACGCTATTTTGAAGCCACGACACACTAAGAATAGAACGAAATAGGAGAAAATAAATTTTTTTTACCCTCTTCGCCAGACGACTTCTTTAAAATACCGTGTAATGAAGCATTTTAATGAAGGGTTGCTTGTTTTTCATCATATTTCTTAATAAAAAAAACCTAGCGTCTCCTAAATTGTAGGTCATAATGCGTTCTTTATAATGATTTTACGCATACATTATCTGATATTATGTCAAATTAACAGCTAATGGCGACTGAAAGAGAAACAACAGGATCTTCATTGATACATGAGTTTGACTAAAATTTTGATTGACCGTTTCTAAATGGAATGGAAGCTTCTAATGTGTCCCCTAAGGGTTTACATTTTTCTTACACTTTCTCTATTCCTTTACACACCCTCCACACACTTACTTGGTGGTGGAAGGGGGACCTACAGTTTAAGGTGGGTTCCGAACCACCAAGAGCAACAGCCTTAAGTACTTAGAGAAAACATTTTTCTCTAGAGGTACCGATCCCACGACTCTCCGGAGATGAACAACTCCCTTGCTAGGCTAGTGTTAACCGCATGGGCAACCGAGACTCTTCCAGAGTGCGAGGCGGGAATCGAACCTGCAAGCCGAAGGAGTGGGTCCAAAGCCTACGCTTTAGCCCCCACGACCATCGTCCCACTTTTGACCGTTTCTAAATGCAAGCTTTAATTCTTTCACAACCGCCTGAGGGTTTAGAAAACTTCGCATCATAATCGCAATCCATAAAATCAAGTGCAAGGAACTTTGAATTTGGAGAAAAACTTGAATAAATATTGCATGTTTGCCAAGTCGTCATGCAAAATATATATGCTTCAAATGGACATTTCTGCACTGAAAAAATGGTTAGTTGAGCCAACTATTTAGTCGGTAAGATATGGTGCTGCTATTTTATTAGTTCCTTCTCATGTTTTATTAGATCGTGCAAGAATTCCATTAGTTGCCGTGACTATTCAGTTAGTACCAGCTACTAAGTAAGTGAATGAGATAACTTAGACTAATTATTCTCGGATTATGAATGAAGGTGAATAACTCTTGATAATATTTTCATAATTAAAAGATGGCGGCTACGTCCTCAAAATTCAAAACGGAGTATCATATAGGTCATTCGTCCTGAAATTTCCCGATCGCATTCAAATTTCGGAAATTTGTAGTCACACTTCATTTGTGACAGGGTAAATTATACCTGTCACTTTAAGATTAGAGGCGACATAACCTCCCTCATCTTTCCGGGAAAATCCGCTTTCTTCACTTCCCTTGTGTGTCCGAAATAAGAGTCACTCTACATAGAGACATTTTAGGCACTTCAGCGAATCATTTTTATTATTTTTTTTCCTTTTTTTAATGTGTATATTTATCCTGGAACTCCGATAATACTGAGCGAGAGCAACTCTGCCGTCCCAACCAGAAAAGTCGTAACTACAAATCGGATGAGTCCCCTGCCATCCCAATTTCGGTTAGGTTGACAGGGGACTCATCCGAAATGTAGTTACGACTTTTCTTGTTGGGATGGCTGAACTGTCAGTGGATCTTGATGTTCAACAACCAAAAGACATACAAGTCAGTATTCACGAGGAGATCCCATTCGCAGGATGGAAAAAGAGCAAAGGATGGTTGATGAAGAAAATAGGTTTTCTCTTTCTGGCCCATGGACTCCGCGTACAAGTCGCCATGCTGGATTGTCGAACCACTCAAATGGCCAAGGGAAACGGAACTTCCAACGGAGTGGCCACCTCTCACTAAGTTGAACCGGAATCCCCAGAAATGGCATAGGGCGCAACCTTCTTTTGGCTTCGTTTCAAACAAGCTTTAAATACTTTTCTTTTCTTTCTGTGGGTTCTGAGTGATCCTAGCCATTGGAAATACGAGTTCCACTCAGACCCACCGGACTATTTATTAACGAAATCTTCCTGCCCACCCACTGCATTGTGGTCGTCGAATTAATGACAAAATAAGCGTTATTAATCTATTGTTTTATTAAATTACCGATATGGCAGGAGAGCCCAAAAAGGTTTTGAGAAAGTTGTTCTTTGAAGGGATAAGCCTTTTTCTTTTATTCTGGTGGAGGGTTTTGGCAGCCTGTTAAAAATTGCTTGAATCAAGATACCGCTAAAACTTTCGGCCAGCCTTCTAAGCGCTGTGCCGCAAAAAATTGTCTTTCCTTCGCCGAATAATTTTTTTATTGCGAGAGGTGAGAAGCAAGAAGTTGGACTTCTTGGTTCTCACGCCTCCTTAACTGGATGGAATTCGCGAGTCAAATTCCGTCCCCTTCGTAGTCGTTTCAAGTGTTAACTTCGTTTGTTTTGTTTTATGCCGGCATTCGCACCTCAGACAAAGATATTATAAACGTAGATTTTTATTTTTTTGGTCTGCCTCAAAATCTTCCAGATTTTTTTACCATTTTATAAATCTGTTTAAATTTTTGAAATATTTTCGACACTGTAGACTTCTTTATTCTTATTTTAAATTAAAACAATAATTTTTAGAAACTTTAAACATTTAAAAAGTTTTTTCTTTGGTATCAATACTTTATTATTATTTTTAAAAAATTTAAGAAACTATTTTTAATTGTTCGAATTATCGAGTTGTCTAGCCCGGATATCGTATAATTCGGAAATTTTTTGTCGGCAATTCTTAAATTCGGTAAGATTATAAATTGTCGAGAATTTTCCAATTCGGGACTTTTAAATTTCGACAATGTTATAATTTAGGAATTTTTACAGTGATGTGGGAATTTTATTTTTCAGAAAAAGAGACTGAAAAATCCCGAATAATAAAATTCCTGATACTGTAAAATTCGTAAATTTAAAATTGACCAAATTATAAAATTCCCGAAATTATAAAAGTCCCAAAATATAAAAGTCGAATTGAAAAATTCACGAAAAATAAAATAAAAAAATTCCGGACAATAAAATATTACAAAATTAAAAAAATCCCCAAAGAAAATGCCGTAATTATAAAATATCCGAACTAGAAAACTCCTGAATTTAAACAATACAAAAAATTGTTTATTGAATATTATTTATTTTTTGAAAATACAATGATCAAATATATATTTCTGGATGAAAAAATTTGTTTGAAAATGTGCCTAGTATTTGAAAAAAAAATATAAGAAAGTTCCGAGAAATTGAATTTTTTATTAGTAAAAAAAATTATAAAAATAAATTTTGATATAAATCGTTGTTGAATTGAATCCTGCAAAGTTTGTTTCAAAAATGTTATTATGCAGGTACGAAGAAAATTTAGGCAGAAGATTTGTTTCTTTCGAAGCGCACGTTGAAAATCATCAAAAGTATTAATTCTCTTTTAAATTATTTCAAATCTTTTAAATTATTTTTAAAAATTTTCGGTACTTTTAAATGTCTTTTAAACTGATTTCCATTTTTCCTAACATTTTTGTAAAATCCTGCCACAAAATTGTTTTAACAGCTTCCAGATTTTGTCTAATATTGTAAATCTTTTTAAATGTTTTGAAATATTTTTAAACATTCTCTTTGAGTTATTTACTTTTTCGAAATAAAAAATTATTTTAAATCTACCCAGAAATTTTTATTTTTTTCCTAATATCTCAAAATTCTGGAGAAGCTCCAAGTTTTTTTCTTTGAAACATTCAGAAACCTCTAGCTCATTTGATTTTTTTCTAAATTAATGCTTATTTAACTGTTCTTTAATAATCAAAATGAAATACTTTTACCTTCGAAATACAAATAAAAAAATAAAACAATTATAATTGTAACATTCAAAGATTAAATTTGTCACTCTAAAATTGTGACAGAGTGGGACGATGGTCGTGGGGACTAAAGCGTAGGCTTTGGACCCACTCCTTCGGCTTGCGGGTTCGATTCCCGCCTCGCACTCTGGTAGAGTCTCGGTGGCCCATGCGGTGAACACTAGCCTAGCAAGGGAGTTGTTCATCTCCGGAGAGTCGTGGGACCGGTACCTCTAGATAAAAAGGTGTTTACTCTAAGTACTTAAGGCTGTTGCTCTTGGTGGTTCGGAATCCACCTTAAACTGTAGGTCCCCCTTCCACCACCAAGTAAGTGTGTGGAGGGTGTGTAAAGGAATAGAGAAGGTGTAAGAAAAATGTAAACCCTTAGGGGACACATTAGAAGCTTCCATTCCAAATTGTGACATTTCATTTTTTAATTTTTTACTATTGAAAATTGTTTTTTTTTTATTTCCAAACCAAATAGATTAAAAGTGTAATATTTCATACTGAAATAATACTTCAAAAAGATTTCGAAATTAAATAAAGGCGTTCATTTAAGAAGCCATTAATTCGAACGTTTACACTTGTGTCACAACTAAGGCTTTCGAATTAAATTAGTTCAAATTTTAACGTTAAAATATGTAAATTATATCATTTTGAACAGATCTAGCATGACCTTCTAAAATCAGTGAAAACTTTTGAGACCATTTTTTTCAAAATTTGAAAAATCTATCCACAGCCATTTACGGTACAAAAAATATGAACAATTTATCGTTACAACTTTTTTTTGATAAAATCAAACTTACCAAAGTTAAAGGATTTTCAAAATCCAAAAAACCAAACGAAAATTGACATTTGAAGCAAAAAAAGCTTGATATGGAAAAAAGTCAAGAGGCGAAAAACGCTACTTTTTCAAGGCCCCATGATTATTTTATCACAAATATTTTTCTTCAATTAAATTGTTGCAATAAAAGTGTTTCAAAGAGATTTTTTTTTAATATTTCGGGGAATAAAATTAGTATTTATGGGTCGAAAAGGTTTGGTTTCTTTACCAAATTTGGCTTTCGTCTAAATTTTTCCAGTTGTTTTTTACTACAGTATAGTATAGTATAGTCTCTCCTGCGAAGAAATCCATTCTATTGAAAAAACCACATTTCAATGTTTTCTATGAAAAACACAATCCCTGAGTGACAGAACGAAATCGGAAACAATAAGAGTCAATTAATTCAGGAACAAGCTTTTTAAAGAAAAATGATCTTGAGTCTTGATCTTGAACTAAATAATTTGAAAGGTTTCAGTCTAAAATTATCGAATACTTTCCATTGAAAAAATTCAGATGGCATATTTAAATAGTTTTAAATTTGAAGTTATTCAATATACTGAAGAATACAAATTTAAAATGTTTCAACTTTTAAGGCTTTAAATATTGTTGAAATTGCTGTTCTGGAGACTAAATAGCACTTATTTGTTTATTAAGAAATCACAACCAAAATTGTTTAAAAAAATCTTTTAAAAGAGTTTTAAAAACATTAAAAAAGGTCAGAAGTTTTAATAGTTCAATATATATGATAGAACCTCTATAAATTTGAAATTAGTCTATACTTTTTCATGTTTGAGCTACAATTATTCAATTTTAGAAGTTATAAATTACAATCGTGAAAAATAAATAAAATGTTTTAATTCATTTATATTTAAAACAAAAAAAATTGGTATGCTTCAATCGAAATTTAGCTGAAAACATTGAATTTGAAATGCGTTGAATTCAAGGTATACTTTAAATCGAAAACTGAAAGCAAAGGATCGACTTCCAAAAGAAGCGAAAGAAAGTGATTCGCTGGATTGCAAATGAACATGGAAAATCATGTATTTTCGCATTTTTAAATTTTAAATTTAAACTTTTTCGCGTTGTAACAATTTTGAATCCCAGAATGTTATTTTTGACTTGACCTATCACTTATAACGAAAATTCTGAAGATTCAAACAATAAGGCTGTATTCTGAAAATGAAGCAATTTTAACGTTAAAATTCAAATTCTTAAACTGAAGGCCGAAAAATTTGCAAATTTTACAATCAGTGATGTGTAAATTGGATTGGTATCTTAAAAGAGTATAAATAGTTCTTCAGTTAGTTTTTAAATTTTCCAAAATTTACCTTTTTTACATACCTAGATATCAAAAAACCCACCCAATTTTTTTCAAATTTTAATCACTTATTTCCTAAGAGAAAATCAACTCCGTTTACCGGTAACTGAAATGGTTTAGAAAAAAATCGCCAAGGCCCAAGAATAAAAATTGGATGTACAGCGAATTTTTAAATCTTTAATTGAGATTATCTTTAACTTTGTGGTATCAAAAATTTTCATACAAATTTTTTTTATTAATACTGTAGGAAAAAATCAACAAGATCGAGCGCCCTAATTATAATTAGAGCAAGTTTTCTGTAATTCTATGGGAAGGGCTGAAATATCCCGAAAAATAAAATTCTCGACTCCGTAAAACTCTCTGTCCCGAATAATACAATTCCAAAACTAATAAGATTCCTGAACAGTTTATAATATTAACCAATTTGAAAATTCCCAAATAATAAAACTCCTCAAATAAATTGTTTCTTTATCAATATTAATTATTTATTAAAAATACGATAATAAAATATTTTTATCAAATATATATTTTTTTTAAATATTTGAAGCGTTAAAAATTATCTTTTGAATTTAAAATTATAATTATACAAAAATTTTACGGACAAATTGATATACAAAATTTTTCGAGAGAATTTTTTTTTATAAATAAAAAAATACTATGTACCGAAAACCTGGATCAATCTTTAGATCTGAAAAAAATCAGCGATACATACATGTCAAACTTTTCTAACCTCAAAAAATCTTTCTACTGCTTACCGTCATATTTAACGAAGAATGAAAAAACAAGAATTCGACTTCGTAGTACGGTGAGTGCAGCACCTCGATAGTGTAGAAAATGTGATGTCCTATATATATATAATTCCCCACTATGACACCCCGTACTGCATCTACGTTTATAATATCTTTGCCTCAGAGCATTGTCGTTACGTATTTCGTGATCGGTGTTAGTTTGTAGATCCTTAATGATGAGAAGTTCCCACGATTAATTATTTCTGGTGTGATGTTTTTGTAAAAAAAGTATTTCTCCCTTTATCTTGTGGATTAAACCATTTAATTTTAGGGTAGGTTAGGTTCGAATGAGTTCAAGTGTTATCCGCGATTAGGGCGCCTGTAAAAACTGTCCGTAGGTTTTACTCCCGTCGCAATTACGTCAAGGTTACTCGTGTGAACATTCGGTATGTGCGATTAGATAAATTTGTATTAAACGCACCTTTCGGTTATTGACATTACTTACATTTGGGGTGCCAAGTTTGGGCTTGGACAATATTAGCTCGGCGTGGCCATACGTGTTAAGGGTCACTGTCCGCAGGTAGCCCGATTTGGAAATTGTACCGAAATTCGAATAAATGAAAATGCTGTTACTTTCCCGTTAAATGTTGTGCCTGAGTGTGATAATTCATTTTAGGTTGCAAATAAGCCACTTCCCGTCACAATTCACTTTTCAGGATCCCGCCCCTAAAACTGTAAAGCAGTTGCGTAGATTTATGGGCATGACTTCGTGGTATAGGCGGTTTATACCGGAATTTGCAACACTGGCCGAACCACTGACCCGACTCTTCCAAACTAATATTGAGTGGCATTGGGGGAAACAACAACAAGGAGCTTTTGACACTCTCAAGACAGCCCTGACTAGCGCTATACCGTCACGGAACGGGAATGCCTAACGGGAATCTGGGGAATCCCAAAATTTCGCAAATATCTGGAAGGTTTCCATTTCGCGGTCATTACGGACCCTAGCAGCCTTCGCTGGCTTAACAATCTATGTAACCCGACTGGAAGACTTGCTAGATGGAGTTTAGAACTTCAGGGTTACGAATTCGATATAGTCCGCCGAAAGGGTGCCTTGCACCATATCCCAGCTACTTGCGTCGGTTAAAACTAATTTAAAATAAGATATTTAGTACATGAAAAGACCTACCATCGGGTGGCTCTCAAGTAATAATAGTCGAGGATATTCCACGATGTTGTGGACTACATTGAAAGCTGTCACTTGTCAGAAATGAAAATCGATGCCACTGTAAGAAGGGCTTTTGAAGATCACATCGTGTCTCGTTGGGGATCGCCGGAAGTCATTCATGCATACATTAGCACAGAGTTCACCAATAAAATATTAGGGCAAATGTGTAAGCTAATTGGGGTTGTTCACACTACCAATCCAGTGTACTATGCACAAGCGAAGCCTACCGAAGTGGGATTTGTACCTACCCGAGTTTAGGTTCGCTTATAACACAACCGTATACGGCACCCTAAAAGTTTCCCTAGCGTTCTTAAATTTCGGCCGTAACCCCGTACCCTACCGATCACCACGCAAAGAATTGGAATCGAGCACAGAACATTGAGAACCGCAACCTGATCAGTCGGCCAACAGAGTGCGTAGGTTAGACGGGATGTGATTTGTAGAAATCTAGATAGGGCTCATGAGACTCAAGCCAAGTATTATAACGTCAAGAAACGCGATAGGAACTTTAAGGTGCGAGATTTGGTTCTTATACCTAATTGCAAGCTATCAAAAAAAGCCGACAACGTCGCAGGCCAAAATTTGAGGGCCCATTCCAGATCAAGCGCCAACTATGGCTGGTCTTTCTCACTCTTTTAGACACAAGGGGTAGTTTTATCAGTAAAGAACAACTTAAGAACTTGAAACTCTTCTTTGGGTCAGAGATGTCCCGTGATTCGGATTATAGAACCCTACCCCCTCTTTTTTCAGGAGTTCATTAAGTACTGGGATGAGGCAAAGAAGGAAATTCCCGACTACGCGAGACGCGGTTGGCCCTGCGTCCCTTTTTAACTAGCTGGAGCCTCACCCATCGACCAGCAGGTTCACCGTTCCCGAAACCCCTTTGAAACCTCCAGAGACTCAAGAGGAGGATATCCCAGCAGCGATTAAGGGTTTTTATGAATAAAAAAATTAATAATTTATTCAAAATGAACTAAAAACTTTATAAAGGTGACGTAACATTTTCGCGATCAAGTTCGATTACAATATTGTAATCTTCGTTATCTTCGTGCACTTGCTTCTCTTCGGCGACGTTTTATTAATCTTCTGACAAAATAAAAGCTGGCTTAAGACATTCAGTAGAAGCGCGAACCTTTTTATCTTTATAGCAAAAAATGTATCAGTGCGCTCAATGACTTTGTACGGTCCATCATTCGGTGGATCAGATTGGCCGTGTGCAGCATCATGACGTAGAAACAGATATGGTAAAGTGGCTAAGTCTTTAAAAACAAAACCTTTTTTATTACCGTATCGACATACAGACGACGATTTTACATCTTTAACTCGTCTTTTCAAATTATCGATAAAAGAAGAAGTCGATTTTTGATCACTAGCAAGACAAAATTCCGCAGGCAAACGCTTAGTACCTAACAACTTGCATAATTCCGCAAAAAGCTCTGATTCGAATTGACGTCCTTGATCAGTCGTGACTTGCGAAGGAACGCCGAAATGAGCAATCCACGTTGAAGGCAATCGGAATGACTTCAGGCCAGCGAGTAAAGCGGTCGACACACGTTAAACAATATCTAAAACTTTGACAATAGATCATAGTAATCTTTATTAATTGCAGGCCAAACGAGACGCAAAGTGACGAGGTGCTGAGTAGTACGCATGCCAGGATGTGAAAGACTGTGTAATGAATTAAATGTAGCGCGACGTAAAGATACAGGGACAAAAGGCCGTACGATGTCGTTCGTTAAATCGCAGTACAAATGCACGTTTTGGTCTGTAAATTATCATATTTGAAACTTAAGTGCTGATTGACTAGAATAAAGTAACTCACGTAATTCCGCATCGTCCTTTTGGGCAGAAGCAATAGAGTCGTGCTCTATTGATAAAGCGATTGCCTCGACGCGAGATAAATGCATCGGCTACATAATTTTCAGAACCTTTAATATGTCAAATGTCTGTAGTGAATGAAGAAATGTAGTCTAAATGTTGGAATTGGCGCGGAGAACATTTATCTAAATTTTGATTAATAGCAAAAGTTATAGGTTTATAGTTTCTGAAAATTGTAAAATTTCCACCCTCTACCATATGACGGAAACATTTAACAGCGCTATAGATAGCGTAAAGTTCGCAATCGTACGCACTATATTTGCGTTGGGTTGACGTTAGAGATTTTGTGTGGAAAGCTAAAGGTTCCCATGCATTATCCCCGCGTTGCTGGAGTACACCGCCTATTGCGAAATCCAAAGCATCCACAACTATGCTAATGGGCAAACGAGGAACGGGATGCGCAGGCTAAGTTGCGTTCGCGTTGAGAGCTCGGAAGTCGCCACATTGTCGCGGGCTGCCGTCTTTCTTGGGAACGACGTGGAGAGGTGTAGATCATTAGCTTAATGACGGGCGGATGATGCCCTGCTGCATCATGATGTCGAAATGAGCCTTAACTAGTTGAAAGCGATCAGCTGCAAGACGACGAAACTTGGTGTAAACAGGAAGGCCGGGCGATCACTGTTGTGATGACAGGTATGTCTTCACCGACTGTGAAATCTCGCGTTGTCAAACCAGTCTAATTATCGATCAGGGACTTGTTTTTCGGATCGATCAGCAGACCGTAATGCGAAAGAAAGTCAATGTCTATGATCGCAAAACTGCAGGTAGATGCGTCTACCAAACTTCAAAAACTAATTTTTCCATATTTTCGCCTTCCATCAGCTTGCAGACTCTCGAACTATCCGATTCTGCAAATCTCTCAATCATTTTTATCTTGAGATCTCTGTAATTCTCAGTTTCAGGTGGTGCCGCTAAAATGTCTTCGAGATGGCCTTCTGCGTTAAACTCGATATCGTGTTGCTATATTTCACATTATCGTCAGTTATTTACGCTGTGACGAACTGTGCTTCTAGTAACGTGAACTACACTTTAACTTTGTGTTCCAAAAATGCAGGTGCTCGAGAATGTCGTGGCGCATAGACGTCCACAACGGGCGCTTGAGCGCCGAAGCTAGCGTCGTTTCCAGGCATCGTATACCAGTTAGGTCAAAAAAAAATCTACCTTGAAGCACCTCTCAGTTTTTCTTTACACTTAAAACACGGCACAGTTTTTGCACTACACTAGCAACACGTCACTCTTTTTTTGCACTGCACTAGAAACACGTTAACGTCTTAGAGTTACCTCGTTCACCCTTAATCACGCCGGGGTCACCAATTTGTGGAAGGGGAGAGGGTAAATAAAGTTTGTTAAGGTAACACTTATTTATGAATAAACAAATTAATAATTAATTCAGAATAAACTAAAAGCTTGATAGAAACAGATACAAAATGTTGTCGCGTGGACTAGGCGGATCGCGAATATCGAAGCTAGCAAAAAGGCCGTGATCTAAACGCTAAACCTAGGGCAATCGTCAAGGGACTGACGTGAGTTTTTTCGAAAACAATGAATTAGTTTGATTGGCCATAAGGGCTGGAGCGACATCAGCTGTACTTGAAATTTAATTATATTTAGAGAAAGTTAGAAACTTTGGCCAAATACGTGTAGAGGAAACTCACGCCACAGGTATTATTAAGACACGGTTGCATCAAAGGTATGAGGTCGGTAAAGAAATTTGCAAAGGATTTGATAATATCAATTGTATCAGAGGTTTGAACTTTTGTGAAGAGAGATACTTTGCCGAAACTCACTATGATATCTTTAGAATGATTAGTAATCTGTTATATCTTCTTCATATTGTTAAAAGAGTTTTGGATTTGAGTGATAGAATTTTTTATGAAAGAATTCAGTTCGCTGGTTAGAAGGTCTGTAGTACATGTGCAACTCCTGGATATTCTTGGAAATAATTTTATCTCCTAGTTTCACAATCTAAAATATAATTATTTGCTGAAATCATACTCTATTTGGGACACTTTGTCATACCGCAGGGGGTGTCAAATAAAGAAGGCCGCTGTCAGAATGTTCACAATTCCGAAGGTGAAAATGATTATAAAAAAACGTTTTTTCCCTCAGCATCTAGTTTATGTTTTCGAGCCCTAATCAAATCGGTGTTAGTTAGCCCATCAGAACCAACAAATTTTTAAAGTGTCTCATTCGAATATTTGGTGTACATTTCTAAAAAATCCACGGTTTTTAAAAGCACAAAGCATGAAAACTGTAAATAAAAAAAAGAATTATATTCTGATTACCTAGACAGTCTTTGAGGTAATTTTTAATGTCAACTATGTAAAAAAATTATTCACAAGGCCGACTGAGTCTTGCAGTCAAAAATTACTATTCTGGCCCAGCATAGCTCCCCAATAATTTTCTACACAGGATGAATTTTTATTCAAGAAGATTAATTTTCTATGTAACAGGATGAGTTTGAAAAAAATGCGTACATCTTCATCTAAATTGTGTTAAACCTGGAAATTGGAAACAAGTTAGAATGAAGCGATTTTGAGTTAAAAAATTGATGACCTATCTGAGGATATAATTATCGATATAATTCGGAGAACTTTAAGGCACCTACGAAACATTTTAGAAGTAATTCTATTTATATAGCTGAATCGCATCAACTCCTTGAGAAGAAAGCAAGAGCCTGTGAAAAAAGAAATTTCATTTCACTTTAAAAAAATTAGGAGAGTAAGCATTGTATGCTTAAAATTATTCTCGTATATATTTTTCTAGATTATAGAAACGTCAAGGACAATTGTTGTAGACAAGTTTTATAAAAAGAACGTTAGGCTTTACAATAAGAAAATTTATCTTAGTTGGAATTATATGGAATTAAACTCTGTGCAATCATCAAAATTCTTGATCAAGTTTCCCTTCTCATAAATTTAAAAAGTAATCTTCAATTGAAATAAAAAAATCCTTAGAATTTGTAAAATTAAATTTGGATTTTGTTAAGTAAAATGCATTTTTGCATACATACAGACAATGTGAGAACTTATGAAATCCAAGCATTAAGAATCACTTAAAATAACATCAGATTTTATAACTATATTATTGAATTCTTTCTCCCGCCCTTCAGTAAATTCACAATCCATTAATTTTTTACTTATCGTCCAATTTTTAAAGTAAATCTTGATTGTAGAAATGTTACTTTCTTGAAGTTTTTAGATTTTATTTAATATAGATCTCTTAGCAAGTACATTTTCCCACGATTCTAATCAAAACATTCTTTCCTTTTTCAGAGAGGATTCTAAAGAATAAAAATTCGTACGCAATGTCCTACAAGTATTAAATGGAGTTTGTATTGTTCGTTATAATTTTTTTAACAGTTTACAGTCAATTGCAAATTGAATAAAATTCTCAATTAAAATAAATATCATTGAACAAATTGTATAACGCCACATAACGGATACTAAAAATTAAAATAATTTTGGGTAAAATACGCATCTTATATTTAGATTTATGCAAATTCTATGATTATTAAACTTTCACAATACTTAGGAAAGTTGAAGATAAATGCCCGGTTAAAGCTGTAATGTGACAGCATCCTCTATTCTATAACTCGACGTGATTGGGTGGCGGATACCAATTGGAATATTATATATTTCACTCCGGGTCAATGGTACAATTGTTCCGCTTTCCATATTAATTTTTACACGCTTCATTGCAGCATTTATATATTTATATATTCCACCAATAACATTATATGTCTCCAATATTCCAAAGACGTCTCCATCGGATGTTGATAATACAATTTGTTCTTCTGTTGATATATTTACATACTTATGCGAAATTGTTTTTGTTTTCAGTTGTTTGTCGGCAGGAAAAGTGTATCTTCTAAGCTCGAATATACAATTTGGACTTTTAAAAGAAGTAAGTCGAATAAATGAAATTTGTTCAATTCCACACCCACGTCCGTCAGAGGAAGGAAGCCTTGGACCAGGATTTCTGGCAGAAGGAGATCTGGACCTGGCATGTAGAGAATGCTCGGCCGGAGAAAGTGGCCTTTCAGAAGAATGATTTCTTTCGGAAGAGTTAGAGGAAGTTCCGCCACGAGCAACACCGGAAGAAGAGTAGCGATTATGTAAAAAGTCGAACGGGGTACTTAACTCTGCAACCAGAAAGAGTTGTCAACATTTTTGACGTTGTTATTTCTTCTCAGCAAAGGATAACAGAATTTGCTAATGTCTATACAGATAAGATGTAGCTATAAATTTAAAGAAATTTTATTAAATTTTTTATGAAAAAAGATCTTCTTTCGCTCCGTTGGGAATCATACCACAGACTTTCAGATTTCTGGTCGAGTGCTTTCCCATTAAGCTACTAGAGAGATCAAGATCCTTTTTCAGAAATGTTGGCATTATTATGCCGGGTGTTAAGAGTCCAATTTTGAAAGGAATTTTTATTGTCATCTGGGAATAACAGAATTACTTAGCGTTTCTTAACCTTTGGGACTACGCACGTCCTGATAATCTAATTTTCCCGCGTGCGGTCCTCGAGACCGCATTCACGTTTTACACATTTCAACAATTTCTAATTAGTTATATTTACAGTATGAGCATGTAATGAAGTATTTTCTCTTTTTAGGATGAATAAATAAGCAACTTAGAATATTTTCTGAACTTTATTAAATAACTTTTGAACGTAATGCAAATTTTGGTAAAACATATTGTATAAAAATCTTTCTGCTTGGAAAATTGGACTAGCCTCACGAGAATCATTAGCAAATCGATTCTCAAGACAAATTAGAAGAAAGGGAACTATGTAGGAGCTGTAAATTAAAAATGAAAAGAATAATGCTCTTTCAGTTTTCATTCTTTTTTTCTTGAGCAAGTCTCACATGTGGTAACAGTTGTAGAATGTTTTCTACGTGCAAATTGTTTACATTCGCAAATTGTTCACGGCGAAAGAGCAGCAGTTCAAACGGTTGCATAGCAACAGGACGAGGGATAGCAGGAGCCGTGGCGCCTAATTCTAGGCCGTTATGAGTACACATGAAATTAACGAAAAATGCGGTCCACGGGACCGCCGCGCGGAGTCCTAAGGGTTAAAGACTGGATGGAGCTATGAATTAAACATTTTTTAAATTAAATCATTTCTAAAAAAGATCTTCTTTCGCTCAGATGGGGCTCTATTCCCAGCGGATCGAAGGGAAAAGATATTTTTTCAGGATTCTTCTCTCGATCACTTTCATAGCTTGAAGTGAAAGCAGCGGACCGACAATCGGAAGTTCTGTGTTTCGACTGCCAGCGGAGCGAAAGGAGATCTTTTTTTAGAAATTTAAAAATATTTTTCATGTTTCATGAATATATTGAATAACCAGTTTTAAAGTCACTTATTTGGCTATGACGGAAATTTGGAAGATGGGTGAAATTTATGGCTGCTTGAGGAAAATCGAAAGATTAAAAATAGTTATCTGGTTTTGCAGTAGAATGGTTAAAGTGTTAAATTTCAATCCTGAATGTACAGCGTTTGAGCCCTAGTAACAAAGATAAATGTCTTTCAGTGTTAAGCTTATTTTCATCCAACTTTTAAGAATATTCTGTCCTTCATTAATTAGGCATACACCGAACTGAAATTTCTAAAGTTCGAGCGGACCCAAAACATCGATTTAACCAAATTTTTAAATCCCGAAAATTTTTTGGTATTTTTTGGTAACTTAAAATAAATAAATAGTTATGAGCAAATCTTATAGCCTAAAACATTACAAATTCAATTTTCTTAGCGTTTGTAATGGCGGTAATTTTTTGTAAAAAAAGTAGAGGTTTAGTGAGAACGAGCAGATACGAAAAGTTTACAAATTAATACATTAAAATAAGACACTTTAAGATTAAATGCCGATAAGGCCGATTCAAAAACCTTCGATATTATGGAATTTAAAAATTGTATTGAACAACTGAAAATTTGTTGATTAAATGTTATATTATACCAATTTTTAAGTCTTAGAAATAATGATAAAGTTTACATTTGCGATTTACAAGTAGACGAAAAAACCTAATTGTAAATTAGGAATTTCCTGAAAAATGTTTGTTTTTAACGTTAAGTGTGATTTAAGGTGGTTAAACCAATTTTTAGAATAAGAACTGATGAGGCTTCTACTCAAAATTAGAGAATTTGAATTATGTACTTCAAAATCAAATTATTATAAATATTCCGTATTTTCGGCGAACTAAAATTGGGAGGATATTCATAGGTGCCGAAAAATTTAAATTCAAGAAAATAATTTATTTTAGTGATAATTCTGCACAAAAAGTAAATATACTGCGATTTAAAAGAAATATGAAGTATAGATGATATGTAGTAGTATAATTATATTTACCACTAGGATTCGGGAGACTCGCTAAGATGAAACACAGGCAACCAATAAGGATTCTCATTTTTTTAATACAGGAATCCACTTGTGCAAAATTTTGATTTAAAAAAGTTTCCATGCAGAATATTGCTAACAAATTCTGAGTTTATATAACTTTAGTAGATATCTTATTCGTCCATCTATATTATTTGTATTTCTGTAAGCTATTTCTCCAACACCTAAGTCGGCTAGTTACTTAATGAGACTGTTCAAGAAATTAGTATCGCCTTTCGGGGGGGGGGGGGGGGGGGGGGGTAACCTTGAGATTACTTCAACATTCGAATGAAATACATATGGCACATAAAAAAACGTGGCTTAGGAGTAAAAATCCTCAGAAACAGCATTTATTTTTTAGATTTCTTTCCCTTTGTCTTCGCAAATATTCCAATTTCCTTTCCTCATATTCATATCTCCACGTCTAGTTTTCCTTATTTTTAGAGATCTTCCTTCCTAACCGATTTTAAAGTTTAATTTTCCAAATTGGCACTAATTAAATTTTGAAGAATTCTGAAGAAGACGATGTTTTTTTAAATTCAATAATGTTACTATATTTATCGTTATGTCTTTTTAATTTAAAAAAGCCCACAAGATACAAAAAGGTTTTTTACAGGAGTATATTTTAAGAGAGTTACCTGATGCAGCATATAATCCAAAATTATTGCAAAAATTAAGACGACCCCTAGACCACCTCAGAAATGTACAGAAAAATTTTTTATTTTAAAAACTTTCAAAAACTATTCAGATAATAATTGTTTACACCTATTCTGTTCGCTCGCATTTACTAAATTAAATTCGATTGATTCCACATTCAGCACATTTGATATGCGTCCTAATGCACTACTGCCAGGAATAAACAAAAAGAATTTTCATTGCTAGAAATAATTTTTAGAGGCAAATCCACTTAAAAGCACATTTCTGCAAATACAAATTTTTATTTCCTAAAGAATCACTTCCATTTATCTCAAGAATAAAAACTAAACACAACATTCGGGCCTTAAACAGGTGCTGGCTAGCCCATCATGACCAACAATTTTTCCAATCATCAAACCCAGATATACTTTTTTTAATTTTCCAACAATGGCAGACATGTTCACCAAATGCGCGGCTTAGAAAGCATAATTTAAAGCACCAGTGTTAAGGATTACAAAAAAAAAAATTATGTTATTTTAATTTTGGGAGTGTTTGGTCGTCTGATGTAGTGGGCTGAAAATAAGAGTTATTTTGTTGAATGATTTTGAAGACAAGGCTACAAGAGATCTTTTATCAATTTTAATGATTTATTTTCCTACTCACAGTTCCAAATAAAGATTTCTTATCTTCGCAAAATCGCTTACATTGGCGATATAAAGGAGGTTGTCCAACCATCTCCACTTTGATAAGCAAAACGGTGGGCATGATAACCCTTGAAAAACCGGTCTGAAATAAATAAAACAGAAAGATTTAGAAAGATCACACTCGTAGCTAGTAGTTAAACTGGTTAAAAATGATTCAATAAACGCGCTATTAGTGGAATAATTCAAAAGAATCTTATCTCATAACAAGCTAGTCTAATCAAGATGACGCAAGACGACAGAAAATAAATTTTTCGACTGCTTGTTGCTTTGTGTAGGGAACGCCAAAAAGACTCTAGGATGCTATTTTGAAGCCACGAAACACAAGAGTTAAAAATAAAAAGGAAAAAATTGATTTTTTCACTGTCTTCGCCAGACGATCCCTTTGATCGCCAGATTCGCTAGCAACTCCATTTTATATTTTAACAATTCTACAATAAATTATTTTTAAAAAAATGTGTTCTAAAGGTGAAATGAGATAACTTAGACTAATTATTTTCGGATTATGAATAAAAGTGAATAACTCTTGATAATATTTTCATAATTAAAAGATGGCGGCTACGTCCTCAAAATTCAAAACAGAGTATCATATGAGGCATTCCTACTGAAGTTTCCCGATCAAAGTCAAATTTAGGAGATTTGTAGTCGCGCTAGATTGCAATCAATATTTTTATCTTAATAATTATATTTGACTTGGCTTATGCCAATAAAGATCGCACAATATTCGTGTAAAAATGAGAAAAAAGAAGTCAGGAACTTTTAGCAAGGATAAGATGTGGGTGCATAGAGGATTTTTAAAGGTCCTGGCTTTCTAGGTAGAAGAGGATGCGTTAATTGTTCAGGAAGAGGGATGCAAAGTGGAGAAGGACAGTAGGGAGGGAGATAAATAAAAGAAATATTTTTGTTAATAGAAGAGGAAGCAGGTGCGAAGCGCGACGAAGCGAGGAAGGCCAAGCGATAAGGGTGAGCTGTCTTAGAGAGATTAATGTAGTCCATTGCTAAATGTCGTTTTCCCTGGTGAATTGGAGGGAATTTTCTTGTCTGAATCTCTGTTTTCGCCTTTGTCGCAATTTTGCTGCTGCCCCAAGAAGTGTATATTTTTTGCGAAATAATAGTAGTAATGCTTTAAATTATACACGCTGGGACTACGTATAAAAGTTTGAAGTCAAAGCTTTTTTACAGAATCCCGTTTTGAGACTCAGATCCTTCGACGTCCCCCACTTCTCGTCTACTACTGTCTCACAAAGGTTGGCTCAGGATATCCTTTTTTCAGTTTGTATCCCCATATCAGAATAGTAAAATTTCGTCTTAGTAATTTCCGCACGAATCGATCAAATTCTCTAACACGCGAGTTTCTGCTCGAATTTTTCAGATAAATAAATGTTATTCATGATATTTATGTGAATTTCCTAAACTTCGTTACCATCTATACGCTCGCTTACACCTTCATTTAACATTAACAAAAATGTAGAACAAAAAACATTTGATATTTTTCCGATCCTTGCACGCGGTTAGGTTTTCATTTAATTACAGCCACACAAAAAAAGAGAAATGTCTTGACCTGGTAACAAGACACACATGATCTTATACTATATTTCAACGCGCTGAATCCGAATGCACCATCGAAATTCCCCCAACGGGTCTCGGTTTGAACCTAAACTCGAAAAAACACTTAACAAAGAAAATTATCTTGATCTGGGAATGAGACATATATATTCCTATGGATTTTTAGGCGATGAATCTGAATCCGCCATCAGAATTAACCCAACTGTTCTCTGTTTTGCACTAATCTTAAAAACACTTAACAATCGCTAAAATGGCCGTTTTTTGAATTTTAAATGACCACTGGGAGAGAAATGCGTATAGAAATGAAGACTGGAGACATTTGATCAATTTATCGAAACGCAGCATAAAAGCCGTTTTACTGCTGAGTTCAAATGTTTACGCTTCCATTCCGGTAGCTCACACAGCAGTGATTAAAGACGAGTACAACAATGTGAAAATGCTTCTAGATAATGTGAAGTACGCAAATCACAACTGTAAGGTCTGTGGTGATCTTAAAATTATAACAATGATACTAGGGCAATGGTCAGGTTTCACGAGAGGGTCATGCTACTTATGCTTGTGGAATAGTATAGGTCGAGCCAACCATTACAGGAAAAAACCGCCTGAGAAAGGATCCTTTAAACCTGGTTCTCACAACATCATCCACAAAAAACTAGTAGATCTCCAGAAAATTCTTAATCTACCCCTTCGCATTAAGCTTGGTCTGATGAAGCAATTCGTTAGAGTCTCAGATCAGAATAGCCAATGCTTTACGTATATTAGGGCAAAAAATCCCAACTATTTCTGATGCTGAATTGGAAGAAGGTGTATTCGATGGACCATAGATGCGGACGTTATTAGTGGAAGCTTCTAATGTGTCCCCTAAAGGTTCACATTTTTCTCATACCTTCTTCCTTATTCCTTTACACACACTCCACACACTTACTCGTTGTTGGGAGGGGACCTAAAGTTTAAGGTGGGTTCTGAAACACCAAGAACAACAGCTTTAAGTACTTAGAGAACCTATTTCTCTAAAAGTACCGGTCCCACGACTCTCCGTGGATGAACAACTCCCTTAGTAGGCTAGTGTTCACCGCATAGGCCGCCGAGGCTCTTCCAGAGTGAGAGGCAGGAATCGAACCCGCAAGCCGACGAAGTGGGTCCAAAGCTTATTCTTGATCTTCCACGACCAAGGTGACACTTCAAGGATGCGGATATTATTAAAGAACACGATTTTTTTCACTCAAACGAGCGAAATTTAAAAGCAAGCTTGGAAAATTTTCAAAGCAGTAGAGACGAAATTCCTAGGTAACAGTAAAATTCCCCACTACAAAAAAATTGTGGGCAAAATGACGAAGGACTTTCAAAAGCTGGGTTCTTTGATGAATATAAAATTGCACTTTCTCAATTAACGTGTGGATAGGTTTCCCGGAAATTTTAGACATTACAGCGAAGAATAAGGAGAACAGTTTCATCAAGATATGAAACAGATGGAACAAAGATATCAGGGTAGCTGGGATAAGGCCATGATGACTGATTATTTGCACAATCTTATCGCCTCAGAAAAATTTCGAAATTAATCGACACACACGACCTGGCCAAGATAAGTATACTTTTTTCGCGAATGAGTTTTGGAAATTTAATACTTTTTCGCGTACAAAGTACTGGGACAAATACTTACCAATACTTCTTTCTCATAGGAGTAGCTGATACTTTACAGGAAAAAAATTCTTATGATAAGATAAAAATTGACTGAGGTGGCCGGGCGGAGGGAGTATTTTAAGATATTGTGCTGACAGCCCCGCATTTCGAGTGCACTAAACATCTTTCGTATCGAATAAACAAAATATTGTGCTATACGTTGTTTATATACTTTTTTACAATGCGTCAAACGGTTATAACTGGTTTATTAAAATATTAACTTTACTACTATTTATCAGAATCAGAAATATTTTTGATTTTTTTTAGGTTCGACCAATTTTTTTGGTCTTAAAATAAGGATCAGCATTTTTGTTTGAATCCTCGGATCACAAAATGTCCCTTTTTTGTTTTAGAGAAATTAAATAAGGATTAATGCGATGCAACAACTGCGCTCCAGACCATTGGGACTGTTCTCTATTTTTCGAAATAAGAACTTGGTTCTTTTAATTTATTAAAATTTAAATAACTGTTGACTCCTGGAATGATTTTTGCGTAGCATTTGTGTGAATCTTAAGCATTAGCGTGATCCTGGTGATTAATCCCTCACCCTCCTTAAAGGAGTTACCTATTTTTAAAAAAGCCTCATTATGTGATTTGCCGACTTTATGTTGGGAGAAGCAGCGTGAAGAAATACAAATAATGAGGCGTACAAATAAGATAGCAATTAAAGTTATATAAACTGAAAAATATTCCACGAAATTGAGTAGATAAACTCTTATAGAAATTCTTTAGAAGTTAATTCCTTTATTTAAGAAAAATGAAGATCCTTATTAGTAGTCTGTGTTTCTTCTTAGCGATGTTTCCCAATTCTATTGGTAAATAATATTCTATAATCTATTGTATAAATTGCTTTTTATTTGCAGTCTATTTACTTTTTACTAAGGATTTTTACAATGCAAATGAGTACTTTTTTCAATGTTAAATTTTTGGGGACCATCAATATTCCCCATTATTCGTGTTTACTATTGAGCCTAATTTTAATTAATTTGAGTCAAAGTTTGACTTACTTAGATCGCCTCATTTATACTTATTTGAATGGCAACTTGACGTCAGATTTTTTTTAATACAATCTTTCCAAAATGGTACTGAATGCTTGAAACATTTTTCCCATCAGGAACTTAAAGTGAAAAACATTTTGAAGGGTCAATCATCAAAATGGCATAGCCCATATTTTCTGAAATTTTACGCAGCGTCAAAAAAACGTTAAAAATTTTTATAAGGGAACGAAATTTCTGATACCCGACTTTCAAGTTTTTTTACTCGAAGAGAAAAAATCGCAGGATGTTAATCTCTAAATCTAAAGAAGTGAAGTTTCAGGATAATGATACGCGCTTGGCCTTCGTACTTTCCTCATATTTGTGCATAGGTCTTTTTTAATAAAAGTTTTACCCACCAAAAACTGTACTTTGGGAACCTTTTTTTCTTTAGTTGAAGCTCCTTTGGCTTTCACGAACACATTCTAATCGCTTGTCTTGCGCTTCGCACTTCATTAAAGTTCAGATTTTCAAAAAACGGGCTTTCCAAAATTATGTTCAACTCTATTATATTCAATTTATATTTAATTTTATTTTGCAATTATCTTCATTCCCTACCCAGAAAAATGTAAAATCTCAATGAATGTATATTATTGGAATTCATGATGGTGATTAATATTGAAACTGACGTATTTTCAGTGCCTTGTTTTTATAAATAATAAAGTGCGCGCCCTATCAAAATATGAAGCAATGCAAATCAGTAGATCTAACTTAGATAAAGAATTTTGTTACGAAACATTTTATTGCAGCATACATTTTAATTCCAAACTTTTTAATTCTTATTTCTTAAATGGACCCAAAAGCAAAGCACAATATCAAAAAATAATTTATACAGAATTTTGTAGATCTTCTTTCAGTGAACAATTATCGTGTATTCATTTTTCTTTTATCTCTCATAGTTTTCCCGCAAAACTGAGTTTTGATTTTTTGTTATTTTTGTGTGGTTACAACGAGAACCAATTGTCTAAAAACTCTTGTTAACAAACTTGGCCTTTCTTTGGTGCCTTGAAACATTTGGCAAAGCGCAATCTGAACCGAATAGTATTTCCAAAGTTATTCAGTACACTGACGATTCCAACATCGAAAACAAAGATTACAAAAAAAACCGTAAAAGAAATAAGCACAATCTAAAAAAACCTATTTTTCGAAATGACTGGCTTTCAAAACGCGGAGATTCAAAGAATGTATGGCAATCAGTTTTCACATTAAGCTGATACCTTCCCATTATTAAATTATGCATGCAATGGCAAAGCTAAACGAATTTTTGTCCTACGTGCACGATACACGCGGCTTCCATGTATGTACAGCCAGCGGAGAGTTTGAAATTATCGCCTGTAGAGGGTGACGCGTGCGCACTTCGAAAGTGCCCGTATCAACGGGTAGCAATATGTTATGCCTATCCGATGATGCGAACGGGAATACCCTTAATGACTGATTACTGACTGAGAACTGACCGCTTACTGACCGTTTACTAACTGCTTACCGTTGCAATCTTCGTTGCTCCAAAATCCCGCGACAGAGATTTGTACTAATTCAACATTTTGTTTGTCGTGCACTAGAACAAAAAATATAGTATGGGGCAAGGGCGACGTTGTTCAATCTCCACTCGTGTGATTACTGCTGTCGCTCAGTTCATGTGAGAAACTTCACACTGGTGCAGGTTTGACCAACTTCTTGCCCTGGCGACACAATATATTTATAATACTTGTTTATTTTTGCAGAGTTAAGTACACCGTTTAGATTTTCCCCTAGTAGTGGCCCTGCTACTAATGTTCGTCGTGACGAATCTCCCTCTTCTTCTTCTGAAAGAAATCATTCTCCTGAGAGGTCCCTTGCTCCTTCCGAAGATCCTCCGCCTTACAATTCCAGGTCTCCACCATCCAGGCGTCCTTCTACAATACTTCCTTCTCCGCACGGACAAGGATATGGAATTGAACAACTTCCATTTATTCGGCTGACTCCTCTTATAAATCCACATCAGACATTCAAGATACAAAGATACACTTTTCCTACCTATAAACGAATTAAAATAAGAGATAGCCAGCAGACGTATAAGCCTGTACCAACCGGAGAACAATTTGTATTATCAACATCCAATGGTGACATCTTTGCAATATTGGAGACTTATAATGTTCTTGGTGGGATATATAAATACTTGAATCGTTATACGAGACGTGTGAAAATCAATATGGAAAGCGAAATTATTACCCCATTGAGCCGAGAAGAAACTGTTGATACTCCAATAGGCACTAGCCGCCCAATCACAATGAATTATAGAGTAGATAATGTTGGGTTACCATTTAATTTTTAGTAATAGCAATGTTGTATTATAAACTGACTGCAATGATTTTGAGAAGAATTTTTATAACATGTCATTTTTCAAATATCCAAAGCTAATAAGACCTAAAGATTGCAAGTAGGTCAAATTTCGACAATCAAAGTCCGCTTTGAAATTTAGATTACAATTAAAAAACTAATGGATTGTGGATTTACTGAAGGGCCAAAAATCATGTATTTAATTGATTATCCTGAAAAACTAATTCTCTACAATCACATGAAGTACAAATTAGTTTAATTTTCAATTTATGCAATTTTCACTTTAGGTTGGGGTGAGTGAATTTTGTAAAGCCTCATGTACATTTTCAAAACTAATTATTTTTAATATACGAATGTAAGAATGCGTTAATTTTTAAACAGAGTTTGTAGTTGTTTCATTCTTAACTTTTCAAGTTTTGAATTCTTTAATTTGGAGATCTCTGAATTAAATAATTTTACTTTGAAACTTCACATTATTTAAAACTCTTCATTTTAAACTAGTGAAACTGCAATGGCTTTTTAAAAACAAAAATGACATTTTTTATTAAGAAATTATAGAATATTTCTAAATGGCACTTCATGCTTGAAACTAAATTATTTTCTCATCAGGAACTTAAAATGAAAAACATTTTGAAGGGTCAAAAATCAACAGGGCATAACCCACATTTCTGAAATTTTACAAAGCGTCAAAAAAAAAACATTACCGTTCTTAAAAGGGAACAAAAGTCCTGATACCTGACTTTGAAGTTTTATTACTCGAAGAGAAAAAATCGCAGGATGTTAATCAGACAGAAATATTCTTTAGCATTATACTTGTAAAACGATGTCAGTTTGATTTTTGTGAACATGTTCTTATCTTTCTAGTGACAGAAAATATGGGAAAGGCAGGAGAAGTTACTCTTATCTTTCTCTACTTAGACTTAGACTTAGACTTTGAGTGTAAATCGTGTATATTATTGGATATTCTTTTCACTCTTTCCATTGCAATGTAACATATATATTTTTTTTTAAACAATATAATCTTTTTGGGGCACCTTGTCATGGCTTAGTGGACGCCGAACAAGGGGGCGCAGCCGGGAAATCCCGGCTGAGCCACCATGCCAATCCGCCATTGCATAGGGATTTTGAGCTGAACTAACTTAATTTCAATAAATGATAAATGATATAAATTTCATGAATGTTAAGAGTCGAGCTTCTTTTTCAATATATATGATAATTTTTTAAACAATTTCTATTTGATTAAACAATTTTTTCTTCAAAATCGTGAAAACATATTATTTTATTAAATCAACGGCACAATCAGTAAATGTTAGGAGTATTGGGCGTAATATATTTTTTAAAAGTATTTGGTAATTATTTAATTATTTCGTCTCTCTTATTTCAGACATTGACAATATTCATTGAATGTTAAACTTTTGACAATAAATTGCTGAATCGAGAAGCTTCTTTTAAGTTATAGTTCCGCTTAAAATTTCCATCCAAAATTAAGATAATTATTATTGATATTTTTAGCTTTACTTTTTTTACATAATTATTAAATTAAATTAAAACTAATCGCAATTTATTACGAAAATCTTGCAGAATACTCATAATTTTTTTTTAATTTCTGGTACCAATTTTTGAACATCGTTTTACAAGTATAATGTGCAATAATATTTCTACCTTTGAATCAGCATTTTGCGATTTTTCCGCTGAATAATAAAGCAGCCTTAAAATTGTGGACAGGTCTTCTCACAGGGTGAGAACTTTAGGACATCCCACTTATCAGAGTGGCATCTTTGAAAAATCACTTCCTACAGCTTAGCAACTTTGAGACATTTCTCGATACAGGTCGACAACGTTGACCCGTCATGACGTCTCCAATTTTTCACCCTGTTGGAAATGATGGCTCAAAGTTTCCACCCTGTGCGAACACCTGTCCGATTCTACGAGGCAGCTAAATAACATTTTTTACTGTGTGGAGTGACTTTTTAAAGTTGCCACCCTGCAGATGTGTTGTCTCCAAGTTGCATCCTGTGGGAAAAATGATCCACTCTCGCCAGACTGCTAAATATCGCTTTTCACTATAGGGAGTGGTGATTGATGTCTCATAGTTACCACCTAGAAGTGAGACCTGTCCACATTTTGAGGCTGTTAATATAGTTTTTCATGGTCTCGAGTGATTTTTCTTTGCTACCCTGTGGTTAACCCTGTCCACTTTTGCCATGCTACGATGCATCATTTTATATTATGAGAAGTGCTCCTGCGCTTAAGTAATAGCCAAATCAGTTTTATTGATTTTGAAGATTTTTAAATTTTCGAAATTCAAAATCAAATCATACTTTTTAATTCTTGGCGTAGGACACGAATACATATAACGTGATTACTAAATTATCATGAAAAATGTTTACTAGTGGAATGCACATTTTTGGAAAAATAAAAATACGAGATTCGTCGCTGAAGCTAATTTTTTATGATAATTGTTCTTCGCAAAAAATAAATATGAGACCTTCAATATTAAAGCCTGAATGTAAAATTTATTTTATCTTCAATTTCGACATGTAAGAGAAATTTGTTTAATAATATTAAAAGAGTTGTTAATCGAAACAGTCGATGGTAACCGCAAAATAGTTAATAAAAAAATGTAATTGTAGCGAATAAGATAGCGAGTACAGTTATATAGACTGATATAATTTTTTTTTAATTTATTATATAATTGCTTATCGAAATTCATTTGAAGTAGGTTCCCTTATTTTAAAAGATGAGGATACTAACTTGTGGTCTGTGTTTCATATTAGCGATTTTCCCTTATCCTATTGGTATATATAGTATAAGAATTATTTACACTCTTAGTTGCTTTTTAACCGAAGTACATTTATTTTGTTTTTTATAATTATTTGAATAAAGATGGGGGGCTGTTGAAGTATTACGTAAGCAATTTGTGGGGAAGTCGGAGGAAATCTACGAAAATTCCTATGGTTTCTCACGTGCAGCAGGAGGAGGGAAATCTTACGTAAAATTTCGCATTGTCTACAGAAATAAGTTTTAAATCTTGCCGCTGCTAAGAATCTGGCAATATTTGCGATTAACTAAAATAATGTTGTTTTTTCTCTAATCTTAGATAATATGTCATAAGAGAAAAAATGGGAGGGGGATCAAGCAAATCTTACGTAATATCGGGGAAACCATGAGTATTTCCTAAATTAAATTTCACTGCAAATGAAGTTATAAAAACTATTCCTTGTTGCAGAATTATGTACACTGCCTAATTTTCTCCCTAATCCTGACCCTGCTCTTCGTGTTCCTCGTGGTCGACCTTCCTCTTCTTCTAAAAGTAATCATTCTCCTAAGAAGTCCCTTTCTCCTGCCGAAGTTTCTCTCCACATCAGGTCCAGGTCTCCTCCTGTCAGGCGCACAGTGAGACGAAAATCAAGACTCTGGACAAATTGATTTTTCGACTACAGTTTTCATCCGATTCAAACAGTTGTTTTTAAAAAATTTAAGCTGATGAAAATCCGCATGATCTTATCAGAGCATATATTCCAATTAAGGCTCTACTTTTTTTTATTTCTTGACAAAAATGAAAAAAAATTTTTTTGACTTTTGAACAGTACCATTTCCAAGAGAATATTCAGATTCATTCCTAAATACCCAGAATTAGTAGAGGAACTATCAGTACAACTTCCGAGTACCAGAGGATTAATTAAAAAAATATATTTAATTTGTTATAAACTAATAAGGGGATAAAAAGGGTTTCATATGGTTTCACGGTGTATGGTCCCTTGATTATCACAGGATTTCCTCAATTGATCAACAAAAATAATTTTTGTGTCATACCCTTGAGGATTTATGAATAAACAATTATTATTATAAACAAATAAAAAACCAATGTTTGGCTTTAGCTATTGGTGACGAAAAGAATAGTCATTTTCCATGGAATTAGCTCCACAGAGCTCGTGAATGATGCTCAGTTATTACATCTGCTCATATAATAACAATTTGCAATTGTTTAACCCATCTTAGTTATCAATTGCATTATTCGACTATTTTTCGTCACACAACCTCCGTTCTTAGGATGTCTTTTTTTTAATGACTGAATTGGTTCGTTTTCTCCAATGT
>NC_046657.1:42160319-42164575 GCF_010883055.1 Belonocnema kinseyi
ACAATCCCTAGTTGGTGAACGAAGAAATAATTTTTTACGAAGTATTTTCATGAAATGGTAATGCTTTTGCATTAATTTGCTAAAAAAGATACTTTGCCCACCAGAGTTTGATAATGAAATGAGTTAGATTGTAGCTGAAACCGTTAAATCAGATCATATCCTCCTTCTGTGTATGATGATTCCTGAATGGCGTCGTACAAGTAGTGGTGGGGATATAACAGGAAAAGAAAAAGAAATTAACATATTTGTTCTTACAAAAAGTCTGGACAAAATGTGCTGAATAGCTTTGAACTTGTATTGCATTATATTTATAAAAAATGCCGTTTATCTAAAAAACGACTGTTTTGTTGAGTATTTGTACTTGTGAATGTGGAGATATCAAAATAAAATCTTCTGCCATCACTGTTCACATACATTGCTCCCCAATAGCCTCCAGACTTAGAAAGAATATCTGCGTTGGCGATTGTGGCTTCACCGATTATGGTCTTCATACTGGAGGATATCTTATTCCATGACAAAGACCTTACATTAAAGATAACGGTAACTCAGTTAATGCAGGAAAGTGCAGTAGATCTTCCCAAAGCTACCCTCAAACGAAGGTGTTCTAAAAAATTTTAGTACCACCTATCATTAGGCAGAACAATAAATCAAATATTGAGTGAACTACCTAGAACCTGGAAAGAGCCTGTCACTAAGAGCGAGAGAAGTTTAAGTGCCCTTTAAGAAAATAAAGCGAACTTCAGCAATAATTTGGATAGCCTGTTTGACGTAATTCACAGTGGCGCTTTTGCACGGATAAAGGCACATGAGGCAATTTTGTAATATCACAGAAATAAAAGGGCCAGAATCAAGTACTAGAGAAAGTAGATAGTAGCTGAATAGAAAGTGTGAAGAAACTCGTGAAGCGCAAGGCATCTTTTGATATACCCCATGCTCATTTAGCACAATCATCATTTTCGTCAATGTTGTTAAAAAACTACTGAGATAATAGAAAGTTAACACAATATATATTATTCTGAATTCAAATTATGCCCTACCAAAAGGTTATTCTTATAGAATAGCATTCAAGTAGCGATGGGAAGAACATGTTTGTTTCTATTCAATTATTCAAGGATTCGGAAAGTTTTCCTGTCTATTTTACAGATCAACTCCTTTCAAGACAATGTTCAATTAATAGCAAGAGCCCAAATCGGAAACTGTATCAACGAAGGAGATGTTAGGTCCATTAACCTATAATGAAGGTAGGGTGGCTAATGTCTCAGGAGAGGGCGATGTTGAGGACCTATATCAATTGTCTTTGATTTACTAGGATCGAGAACTAATCTATTTTCAGAGCCTTATGGCCAACAGCATCAACGTCTTTCTGCACAAAAATCAGCAATTAATCCCGAGAGCAAATAGGTCCCGAAATGTATATCTTGAAATCATCCGAATATTTATGGTTAATACAGTATTCAAATCTATCTTAATGATCAGAAGTATAGATATTGAATAAAATAGTGGCAAGGATGGAACCTTGAAGGACGCCACTCGTGTGTCCGACTCATTTCGATGACTTGCCCTTCTTGTGGCTACTTTTTCCGATCGATTACTTAAATAAGAAGCAAAACATTTGAGGAATGCATTTAAAATGTTTGAATTTTCAGTTTGAATAATAGGTCTGCAGTAACTTAAGCAAAGATTATCCTCCAAAAGCTTCAAAATTTAAAACACTCATACTTGGCACACCGACGAAGGCAAAGCGTTTTATAATTCACATTTTAAAAAAAGTATGCAACGATACCAACCATCAATCATTCGCTATGAAGCCAAAAGATGTCACTGTTAAGGATGAAGAGGAGCTGATGCAACGTTTAAAAAAACAACGAAGTATACCCAAGAGAAGAAGAAAATGCAAACATGGTGTCAGAGTTTGAGTCAGCAAGCACAAACGCGTTTTTGAAAAAGGATATACATTCAATTGGACTACAGAGATATTCACTGTGGATCAGGTTATGTCGAGGAATCCAGTGACTTACAGGCTCAAGGATTACCAAAATCAACCTATCCCTGGCGGATTCTATTAACAAGCACTTCTCAGAGTGAATCATTATGACGTATAGCTTGTAGAAAAACTGCTCAAGAAGCGCGGCAGTAACATATTTGTGAAGTGGTTGGGTTTTGATATTTCATACAACAGCTGGATAGATCAATCAGATATTTAATAAACTCTGTTCAATGTTGAACCAACGTTATGCAACGTTGAACTAACGTTGATATAACGATGAATCAACGATGAACCAACCTTAAATGAACGTTGAATCAATGTTGAACCAATGAATTTGGAAGTAACCATGAGCTTTTGTCTTTAATTTATATTACTTCTATGCTTGTACTAACTAGAGATGTGAGGTTTTCATAAATAAAAAGAATTTATACATATATATTGTTACATATCACCGTCGCTAAGGAAATCATTATCGTCATTGACATCCATCATCTTATAATGATCTTACGCGAGAGTATCAGTTGTAAAGTCTGTATCTAATGACAAACTGTTTTCTAAATTGTGTTGTCGAGTTTTTGAAGCGTTCTGTATAGTCATCAAAGATGATTGATTTTTTTATAAAGGCAGATCTTTTATTAGACCTAAAACTTTCTTGTCAGCTTGCGGCATTCCGAGAACATTGCATCGAGGATAGTCGGACGTATTGAATTAATATACATTGTTTTTTATATTCTCTTTAATATCAGCATAGATATCGTTACATTGAACTTTATATATAAATCTATCTATATCAGCGCATAACAGTTTACATTTGTTACCATACTTTTTACACGTGAAGCCAAAGTGGAAATCGTAAAAGAGAATTTTAAACACATCCAACACCGAAAGCCCTGCATAGATTGGTTTGTTGAATAAAACTTAAGATTACCTTAATTTAATAGCCACTAGATTTTTTCTAAATATTGCTCGACTATGGAGATACGATGTAGATAACCTGCCCATTTTCATTTAAAACAGTCATATACTTATTGTTAGCAATAGCATATCTATTTGAGCATTGGCTCACTCCACCCTTCTTGCCATTCACAATCATTAACAGCATATCAACGTAAGTGAGGAGTTGAAGTCGCACCTTTGTATATTTTAGCATAGCGTCGCATGTCAAACCAGGAGTGGTTTAGTAGTGTGCAGGGTCAAGATAGTAAGCTGGATATAAGATTAGGATTAATCTCAGGTTGATACATAGCTGATAGTAGCTGATAGTATAGCTCTTATGATTTCATTTTATTCTACCTTTCAACCCTTACTTCAGTTCACACATCTCTTTCGTCTTATGGTGCATTCATATCTCTGTGCGTCCGACCGGTGCAGGCAGAAATCTCATGAGAGTATCAGAGATAGAAAAAGGAAAATTGGAAAAAAGTACTGTTCTATCTTTTAAAAAACCATTTATATTATTAGAAAATTACCAATTGTTTTTCATTTTTATTTTATCAAAAAAATTATAAGATTTTTTCTTTCTTTTTTGAATGCGGTTTAATATTTTCCTTGTGTGCTGATATTTTCAGGGGGCCGTACTCTTTAGCAATATTGGATCCGTCGCTGTCATTCTCCTGTTTAACACCACTGGAGGAGGGTATTGTGGTGGTGGTAGTGGTTCCAATGGTAGTGGTGGCATCGTCTGAGTTGAAACCGGAAGCCTCATCTATTGAACTCACGGGGTCTGGAGAAGGGTACGGCATAGATAATAACATTCTCAAAAATTGCATCACTTATATATTTTACATGGTGACAGATACATTTCATCATCCCTCAGGAATTGAACTATTATTAGTGCTAGTTGGGTTAAGTCAGCCTCTTCAGGCATATTTAGATGATAATTAGGGAAAAACGAGGCTCGATGATGGACATTATGAGCTCCAAAAATCAGTGGTGGTGCAGCTTTGTATCGTTTTCTTCATGCATACGTCTCGGTTAATCGAACTAGACGATTAACCGAGACGCAAGCATTTCCTATGTAAACAATACACTGCACTACACTGCACTTACTTCCATGCTAGGACTTCCTTCGAGCAACTCAAGTTCGCTGCACGTTTCGATGCACCTTTGCAGAACTGACATGTGAAATTGATTTTCATACGCATTTCTCAAAATAAATATTAAAAAGCTACTTTTGTTCTTGATCTCGTAAGATTGACATGGGTAAGTAGATTTTCCTGTCTGGTGAAAAATCTAATTACTGCAAATAATCAAAATTGGCCTACCTCAA
>NC_046657.1:42164585-42186976 GCF_010883055.1 Belonocnema kinseyi
CCTAGCCTAAGCCAAGCTGAAAAAGGGCGAAAAGTATAACTTTTAAAGACAATTTTTTTGTATACAATGTGTACCCTAAACGTAAGTGTCACGGAAGCGAAATAAGTATAGAGAGCTTGCCGACGCCATCTCAACAGAAAATTTTTAACGCGTACACTAATGAATACTACCAAAGAAAAAAAGATTATAAGGCTTACAAGACCCAATCTTACCATTTTTAATTGATCGTGGACGGTTCTCACAAATCAAGGCCTATAAACTAGCACCGACCATAATGCTGAGACGTGAGAACCCAGAAGACACGCTTCTCGTTTCTCACATCCCGTTAAAAATTCGGGCACATAAAATTGACTCGAAGTCCAACATTCCGAAAAGGCTACCCTGATAACACTTGCAAAAATCCTGCACTAAAACAGGCCGACAAAACCCTTTGCCAGAATAAAAGAAAAAGGCTTACCCCTTCGAAGAACAATCCCCTGCGGATAATTGTTGGCTCGTCTGCCATTTTTAATAAATCACTTTCTTTTTTATATTTTCAATTCCAAAAGATTCGGTTAGTATACCAAACTTTTATCTTCTCCACGAGGTGACATACAGGAAGTACAGAACGAGAGTGTCGTAGCGCGCTTAGCCTAGTGGGTAGGTTCGCTTGGTAGTCCTTTGAAGTTTGAGTGGAACTCTTTTTCACAATTACTAGTACCACTCGAAACCCACCGAAGGTAAAGGAAATAATTATGTGTGTTTGGGAAGGAAACACTAAACAGTAGCGCCCTCTGTCGTTTCCGGGGATCCCGGTATATTGGTTTGTGAGAGGTGGCTACTCCGTTTGTGATTTACTTACCCTTGGCCATTTGAGTGGCTCCACAATTCAGCATGCTGACTTATACGCAGAGTCCATGGGCCAGAAAGAGACAACCGATTTTCTCTATCAACCAGTCTCTTTCTACCTCCCGGTGGGTGGTTTTTTGTCCTTCTGGGTTGTTCCATCAATGGGATAGAGCAAGACAGGCCACTTACGCCATCCATCGTTCTCTTTCCATCGTGCGGATGGGATCACCTCGTGGATCCTGACTTGTGTGTGTGTTGGTTGTTGATCATCAAGGCCCACTGATAGTTGCTCTCGTTCGGAGTTATCGGAGTTCGAGGATAAATACATTTATAAAAAAGGAAGCAAAAGAAAAAAATATGAATAAAACGATTCCATGAAGTGCTGAAAATGCCCCTATGGAGTGTGACTCTCGTTCCGGACTCCCAATTGAGGTGAAGGAAGCGGATTGTTCCAGCAAGCTGAGGCAGGTTATGTCACCTCTTATCCAAAAGTGACAGGTAAAATTTACCCTGTTACACATGTCTAAAGAAATATCTCACTCAAAATGATAAATCAGAGGAACCATTTTTTCTTGTGAACAACACTATTTTACCTTTCGATTGTTTCTTTTGAACACACAACTTATATTCTGTTTTGGCAGGCAGACTGAATACTAGCATGAAGAACATGATACCTAAAATTATAGTAAATGAGACAAAAATGGTGGCATTTAAAGGAAAAGGTGTGAAAGCAGTATGCAATATTGCCTAATACGATGAGAGGATAGAGCACAAGTACCCGTATCTTGGTATTTTATTCACTGCTGATGGGAAAATCCACGCAAAGATTGTCTGTCATATAAACAGAGTGATAAGGTTTTTTATTCCAAGTATTATATGCTAAATGAAAATCCAATGAAGAGATTTCATTATAATCTCGAATCATACAAAATATGCAATATCTCGGCCTTGATTAAATTTATTTAATATGGATTTATATTCAATATTGGAAAAAAACAAACCAATTGTAATGCCCAGAGTTTCTTTATTAATTAATTTTAACAAAACAGTGGCTAGAATATAACATGATTATAATAGAATTTGTATTTTTGATTGCTATTTACTGAACTAGACATAGTTTAACGCAAATTGAACCAGATTATCAATGATAATAATCCATACTTAAATGATACAAAATAAAGCTAAAGATAAATTCCTAGTTAAAGGGATAATGTCACAACATTCTGTACATCAAAACTCATATTGATTGGACGAAGAATACCTACTGGAATATAATTGATTTCTTCTCGAATCAATGCGGTAACATTGCCGCTTTTAATATTAATTTTTACTCGTTTTATGACACGATCAATATACTTATAAATTCCAGCAAGAACATTGTGAGTCTCTACTATTGCAAAGGCGTCACCATCGAATGATGATAACACAATTAGTTCTTCAGTTGGTATAGGTTGATACTTCTGCCAAGGTGATTTTATTTTCATTCGTTTATCGACCGGAAAAGTGTACCTTTGGAGTTTAAATATTCGGCCTGGATTTCTGCGGGAAGTAAGATGAATAAATGGAAGTTGCTCAAGTCCACATCCAAAGCCGTTTGATGAAGGAAGCCTGGTAGGAGCAGTCAGGGTCCAGTCAGAAGAAGACATGGACTTCGTAGTATTTGACTTAGACCAGACATGAAGTGTATGTGCAGCAGGAGGAACTGACCTCGCAGCAGAATCAGTTCTTTCAGAAGAAGAAGAGGAAGGTCTGCTGCGATGAACATCAGGTGCGGGGTCACGATCAGAGGAAAATTCCGACGGTGCACTTAACTCTGCAATAAGAAAGAGAGGATTCTATTTTTAACGTTGGTATTTCATGTACAGAAAAACGACGATCCACAAAAATACGCCAGAATCGGTGTAGCTTTGAGATGTCATAAAAATGAGTCGCAGCCTTATTTTGAAAACCTACACAGAGAAAACTGATAGCTTTTTTTAAATCTACTATCGCAGAATAGCGCCTAAATAATAGTATTTTCGGGAATTGCCTCGCACTGGCCTTGCGACTAAATCAGTCTCTGGAAAGGTAAACAATACGTGGTAAATTTAGGATGACGCATTATTGACACTGCCTGTGCCCTGAGAACCTTCGTGGGTCAGCAATTCTTAAAACGGGTAAATCAGTCGATCTTATATCGGCGCTTTGGTGTACTATAAAAATATTAAATAATTCCCCACTTTTGCAGCCCCTGCTATTAGTACTGAAAAGATACATTTATTTGTACCAAAATTTTCGTACGTGTACCCACATCCCATATTGAGATTTCTAATTTAGATTAGTAAATTTCAACTGATTTAGGTTTACTCAATTTAGAGTATTCGAGTTTGAAGAGTTTAAATTTTTTACGGTAAATTTATGTTTATCATATTGTGAAAATAAAGTTGATTGAAAGTCGTAATTTGAAGCAATATAAATTAAGCAAAATAATAATATCAAACTTCAACCTAAATCAATTTATTTGACTTATTTCAAAAGAAATTTTGGATATATTTATAGACACAAATATTTAAATTGAAGAAAAAACTCATATTTATTCTATATTTTTGAATAAACAAGTAATGCACTGCGATTAAGAAGGAATTTAAAATAAAGGCATTTCAATATTTACCAATAGGATTAGGGAAAGTCGCCAAGATGAAACAAAGACTAGCAATCAACGTTCTCATTTTTTTCAAATAAACAAATTCACCTTTGAAGAATTTTAATGAAGTCTACCTAATGAATATTGTTAAAGTTTTCAAGTTTATATAATTTTCGTCGCTATCTTAAATGTCCATATAAATTATTTGTATTTCTGTACGCAGTTTCTTCCAAACTGATGTAAAGTTATCAGATAATGAGGCCGTTCAGAAAGTAAGTTACATTTTGAAAAGGGGAGGGCAGGTCCCCTCGAGGAATATGCTAATGTTAAAGTTAGATAAACATACAATATAAGAAGCTTTAAGTATTTTTTAAAGGCCTTATAGATTGATAAAACTATTATTTACTATTTAGAAGGACAAAAGTAATCACCACGCATTAGAAAGATCAGCATTTTCTGGAAAACAAGCTAGCATAGTGTTTAATTTCTTTTTCACATATTTCTACCTTTGTACTATCTCAGATTATCTCTTTGTTATATTTCGAATTTTCTTACTGTTCTGTATCTGTTATGTACTGTTCTTATTTCTGAAAATTGACCCGAGTCAATCCCTTTAATTCTAATCCTTGTAATCGGACATTCATTTTCAGTATAATCTATCCGATGAAATGAAGTCCACTCTTCGATAGTTGAATGGTCGGGAACCATAAGGGGCTAACTCACCAAATCTTCCAAATTCACTTTTTCCACTATCCGCATTCTCCAATCTGTCCTACGTTTTGTGATTTTTTCTGAAAGTGAAAAAATTTAATCTTACTATTTTTAGTATGACGCCCAGCATCGCTTAGTAACGGAAAAAGCAATATGTTTTTCGTTTTATCCGATATATGTGGACAATATATAACACTAGAGGTGTACAAACTCTACTGTTACTGTCCCCAATATATCTGAAAAATTATACTTATGGAACTATGAATCGCGCGCCTTTTCTCTGTGTAAATATATCCCGTTGTTGCACACAAATTTTCACAAAATAGGAATTGATATAGAATATGTTCTTGGAAAATAGATTCCATTCAAGTGCATAGCACTTACAGTAACGTTAAATTTTAAAGGTCTTGAGCAATTGCCCTCGAAAATTTATTAATCAAAATAATTTCATATATCAAAAATAATTTTAGTTTTCAAGTAGGATGTGGGCGCATGATTAAAATTGAACATGTTTTTACCGGTTCACCTCATCAACGTGGTCATGGAATAGGTAGCTCTCTCTGTGGGCTTCATTGCAGGATTTTGCCGCTTCTAAAGGTATTCTTAATCACAGAGTACTTGTTACGGAAGCTTCTCGAATTCATTTGAAACTCCTTCTGAAACTTAGTAGAGTCTCGCGTATAGACAAATCCCATTGAAAATGTCCTACACTTCACGAAAGGCCGTAAATGTATAATTTATTTTCCTTTGGATGCTTGTTTCTTTAGAAGCGAACTCCTAAATGCCAAAAAAAGAATTCTAATCTGTTTTGGGACGTCACATATCTGAAAAATAGAAGACCGAATTTCCGGGGAAAAAAATCAATGAGATGCCCATCAGAGTTCTTGGTAGTTTCACAAAGAAGAAAAAATCCGATAAGTGCTTTTATTTATGTCATCAGTGAGTCCAGCGTACCTCTCTAAGTTCGGAGCGGATGCTCTTTTCAGCTAATTTCTTTATTAGTGTGAAGTAAAAACTTCTAAATAATTACTGGGCAGGCACTTCACTGCTGACCTCTACAGTGCAATCCACCAACCCCACCCCACCTCTTCAATCCTCTCGTCAAACAAGTTTAGAAGTAGTTGGAATGACCTTGGCTAAGTATTTTAAGTAAATTTGTGATTGGACATTCTGTTTCTGGAAGAAAATACAAATTATATGCGAGTAGTTTGTAATTTGGGTAATTTTTATCTTCTACACCTTATAACCTATCTTTTCAAATTCTTTCATTTGCTCAGCCGTCGATCCCGACCAGTGAGCCAACTTCCTTAATATCCAACGGGTCTTCTGAAATTCTTTGTCTCTACAGCCGGAAATAGAGGCAGATGTGCCAAAACGTTGTGTGGCGCATTCACCATCATTTTATCGTCCTTCGTTTATTCTCTTTTCATCTACTTGCTTCTTTTCACATCGCCTCAAAGCACTCCTTTTAATATCTTCTTGACAATTCATGTTCCTATGTGATAAATTCTATCCAGAATTCAATTTCCTTTCCTCCTAGTTGTTCACTACGACTCGCTTCCTTTCTTGCTGTCTCTTCTCTTTAAACAAATTCTCCTTCCTCCGGCGCGAGGAAGAGTCATGTGAGTTGATGTTTGGACAAGGGAAATTTCATAACAATTATGTCATCGATGGCTTCACACTGATTAGGTATCCCAATAACAAGTAATGGTTTAAAAGTCGATCCTGACTCTGAGATTCCGATTAAAAATTATGCTAAAGCAAATTGAGCCTATCACTTTAAAAATGTACAAACATTTAATTTTCTTATAAAAATTATTTAAATAAATTATTATCCTTGGGAATTTACAAAATATCACAGAAAAAAATATTTATTGATATAAGGCCTTGGGTAAATGCGGATCTTAAGGTAGGTGGCATTGAGTTGCTCCTAAAGATGGTGAGGGCTACAGCGTAGTTCCCAGGTAAATTGGAGGACTCGTCTATAGTGCTCTGTTGGTTGAAGAGATTCTACACCTTACTAAAGAGAGCTTTCTGGAGAATCGTAAGACATGATTAGCCTTAGTAAGCAGACACAGAGGGAGGTATTAAGTAGCTCCTAGTTGTGCAGATTCATAAGTGTCAACCGAGGGATTTTGTTGTCCTGAACAACAGACCCTTCTACCAACTTAAACAGGTCAACTTTAGGTTTACCGCCTGTGGAGATTAAATATGGTGAACGGAAGAGGGATCTCAACTTCAATGTCCATCCCAACCGACATTGTGATGAGGCTTACCCTGAGCATGCTTAGGGACAGCAACATGCCCGATCGCTACCTCTTTGACAAGATGGATCGAGTTTGCATATCCACGAATGAGCTATGGGTTAACGCCGAGGTACACCTGCCCACCGACGGAGAGAACTGGTTTAAAGATGGCTCCAGGAACAAAAATAATGCAGCAGCCGATCTGTATATTTGAAAGAATGTAATGGGCTTTACAATAACGACGGCGTCCTACGCCACAGTTCTAAAATCTGAGATTATGGTCATGTTCTAATGCCCCTTGCAAGGCAAAGGAGTATGGCAACAAAAGAAACAGCCGTATCTGCTCAGACAGCAGAGCTGCTGCACTGGCCTTAAATCCAACAATAAATACGTCGATATTGGTATGGGAGTGGTATGAGGTACTGAACAGAGTGGCGACAGAAAACCGAGCGACTCTAATGTGAGTCCCTGTACACAGCGGCATCAAGGGCAACGAGATATCGGACGGACTATTAAAACTTGCAACAAGAGAAATCTTTCCTGCACTTGTGCCTACTGGAATTTCCAGTAGGTTATTCACTGAATAAATCAATAGCTGGCTGACCGAGGAAGATGAGAATATGTGAAGATTCGTCTCTGGTTCAAGGCAGCTCAAAAGATGATTGTGCTCAAAGCTAAACGCTAACCAAGCGAAGGAAATACTCAAGCTCTGGAGGAACGGAGTCAAAGTCCCAACAGAAATTTGTGTAGCACATCAGTGAGTCAGAAATATCAGCTTGCAGCGAGGATGTAATCCTCTCCCAATAGAGAGTGCTTTGGGATCACGCTTAGGTTCACAAGGGGACGCAAAGAAATCACCCAAGCATCAGGGGCTCTAATATTCTCAACCAAGAATAATAATAACATTTTTCTACTTAAACGTAAGAGGCTTTCGTTCTTCATGATAAGAGTAATAAACTAATTATTGTAGCAGATAAGAAAAGTTATAAAAACTGTGCCTGAAAATATTTCTCTTTCCACGCAATTGTAAATAACCCACAAGCCAACTTAACTCTTACAAAGTGCTTAAAAAAATAGTCTTTAGTTCTCTATCATTATCTCTGCTCGTATTCCGAAGCAATGAAGATACTTATTCTACTCTTTGCCGGGATTGCTTTGCCTAATTTTACATGTAAGTGCATTGAATCTCATATAATATTAGTACTAATAAGGTATTGCAATTTTAATACCAAATTATTAATTAAGAATATAAAATCTATAATACAAAATTTGGGTGTGGAAAGATATTCGAATCACAATGTTCATTTAGTGCCATGTTGACAAACTCAAATCTAGTAATATATGAAACATATATCACAAATATGGGGAATAATAATAGGATAATAGGATAGAATAGTATAATAGCAAAAATAATTATAAGGAATTTTATAATTGGCTTATAGTTAGGTATAAACAAAAATGAGTCGCCCGGTCATTTTTGAAATTTCCGGAAACCATTTTTCGAGGAATAGCAATCTAAAGTTAGCGAATTCTATCAACACATGTGTTCTATTTTTCCTTTGAACATAAGAAACCATGCAGGCGATTAATTTTATTGTCTTACGGTAAATTTATATTAACATATAACAACAGTACTAAAACAAAGTAATTGTATTTTATAGTATATATTAGCGGAAATAATATCAAACCAAAGCAATTACAATATTTATGGTATGGTTTTTGAAACATGATGGATTTGTCACCGCCTGTTCGCCCACAGATGAATTTCAGTTATCAAAAAAGTGGTTGAAAACGTTAAACAATCTTTGAAATTGAATGCACTTTATCATACACTGAAGTTGTTCCACAAATTTTCATTTTGTTCTAAATATACTGATTTTTGTTTTAAAATACCAGTTTCGGGTGTAAAATTATAATACAAGGACCCGAATACAATACAAGGACCCTAAGTGGCACTTTTTTGACCGAGACGAGACCAGGACAGAAAATCACATGAGGCAAAATGCAACTCAAGGACCGAGTGACACACACGATTTCTTAGCACACTTGTCGACCATAAGTGCAAGCAGAGTACATAGAGACCTAATATAAAAATCCAACAGGGAATTGAATTCAATATAATTCATTCCAATCCACTCCAATCCATTCCAATTCAATTCAATGCATTCTAATCTACTTGAATCGAATCCACTCCATCCACTCCAATGCAATTAAATCTAAGGCAATTCATCAAAAAAAAATACAACTAATGCTAATCTACTCCACTTTAATCGACTCTAGTCACAATCCACTCTAATTCATTCCAATCCAGGCATATCCATTCTAATCCACTACAATTCATTCCAATCCATTTAATTCCAATCCACTACAATTCATTCCAATCCATTTAATTCCAATCCACTACAATATAATCCAATCCATTTCATTCCAGCCCACTAACATCCAATTCAAACCACTCAAATCCAGTCCACTCCAATCCATTTAAGTTCAATTCATTCCAATCTACTTCATTCTAGTCTAAACCACTCAAATCCAATTCATTCCAATCCAATCCATTCAAATACAATCCCTTCCAATCTCATTCACTCTAATACACTCAATTTTATTGTAATCCAGCACAATCCATTCCAATCCTTTTCACTGCAATCCAATCCAACCCACTCCAATCCAGTACACTGAAATTTATTCCACAGCAATCTAATTCACTTAAATCCACTCCAATTTGAACCAATTGATTTCAATCAAATCAAATTAATTCCAATTCAGTCCATTTCAATCTAATCCACTCAACTTCAATCCAGTCAATTTCGATCCAGTTCATTTAAACCCAATCCAATACACTCTAATCTAATCTATTCCAATTCATTTCAATTCGCTCCACTGCAATCCAATCTATTCGAATACAATCCACCACAATCCATTCTAATCGAATTGGTTCCAAATCAATCCATTCAAATCCAACTCAATTCATACCAACCCAATTCTATTCTTGAGGCGAAGGACGAGGCACACATTATGTTTTATCACACTGGTTAGCGCAAGTGTAGGTTTACATGCCAAAGTTGGGCTCACAGCTCTTATCCTGAAATCTTAATACCGTTATTTTAAAACACAAATACCTCTTAAACCTATACTACACTGTTTTTCCCTTATGTAATGCATCAGATCTTTTTTTCAATGTTTATTGATCAGATTGGTACGATCTCTTTAAGTCTTTAAAGTGGAACGCTCCTGTATCCATACATTTTTGCCGGTGAAATTTTCATGCGTTGTGTGCCCCCTAGAAATCCTCAATGGGAATGTCCTTCAAAAGCCTCTTCGAAGACGTTTTGATATTGTCAATGGTGTCCCAATGACGTTCTTTCAGGGATTTTTTTCACTTTCGGAAACAGAAAGAAGTCTGGTGGGGCAAGTATTGACTGTATGGCGGTAGTGGAACCTTTGTAGCCCCGATCTGGTTCAGGTAGTTGGACACGACAAAGGCATTGTGGCTGGAAATATCTCATAGTGAACCCTTCATGTAAATTCTTGGTAAAAATGTTGTGAATAACACTTTTCTAAATGTTTAGTGTAACATCTACGAACGGAATACTCATTCTTCAATCGAAATTCAAAATATAACGCGAAGCACTTTTTCTAGGACAAACGTTGTATTATAAACTGACACAGACTTGACCTATCTCTCACAGTTTTCGTGATTATTGTTTATAATAACAATAACGGTAAGCCCTCTTTACGTCCCCGTGATATGCGCTTGGACAGTTGTAAAAGGGCAGTTCCTTACATTTTCCTTCTTTGTGGCTGAAAGGTTCTAGTGGAACGCTCCGAGGTTGTGACTGTAAAGTTCCAGCGAAACGTTTCTAAGGTGCCTGAAAGACATTCCAGACACGTGTCTGGAAAGTACCGCGCTCTTAGGGTAACTATTAGAATAATATACCTTTAGAGCACAAATCTTGTCTTTTGGTAGCTGACCATTGCATTTCCTGAAACATATCATTTTTCTCATCAACTTATGAATTCAAGCTGGTAAAAAAATGGTGTAACAGTTCTCTAACTCGTCCAAGATTCTGGGACCATACTTGGTTCGAGTTTTTTGAAGTTCCATTACGATCTACTTCTGTTTTAGAAAGAGTCATAATAGTGTATGTTGAATAAAATGTTTATTAATGTTTTCCAACTCTGATCTGATCATCATTTGACATTACACAAATTTGCAGAATAATTCGTTTGGTAACTATTCTGACATCCCATTCCCTCGTAAGTTTATATACGGGCAAGGAACTCCAAAAAGTGCATCCTTGACATTCAAGCTATAAAGCATATTGTGACTTTATCCCCCCCTAGTTCTGTATCATTTTTTCAGAACCAAATTTAAAACATCTCTCGTGTACGAATACTAAACTCTCTGGAACTCAGATTTGATAAGACTAACACAGATTTCACTGAATTGTAGATTTTCAAGATACCAAAATGAATTTTTAAAGCTTCTTAGAATTTAAAATAGTTTCATGATATTCAAAAATTTGCCACAATACTGGGAAAATTTTTAATGATTTTTTATTTTAAAAAATTAAGTTTAAGAGAATAATTAAAAATATTGTAGAACATTCATAAAGTAATTTAAAACTAATAAAGAAGAACATAAACCATTTGATATAAATTTTTGCTCTCTAAATCTGAGTTCCAGAGAGTTTAGTATTCGTCCATAAAAACCTTATCAATTCAAGGAGACACTATTCAGAAAAACAATTAACATGGCATGATCGGCCGCTTTTGCTATCTTCAACGATTATTCACACATACGAGGGTATTAGTACTCAAACATAATAGTTCACTCTTCATAATAAAATTAATATTACGTAATAATTTTAGCAGATAAGAAAAATCTGAGATCTAAGATCAACAATCATTATCTTTCCACTTAATTTATAATTTAGTCTTTAATTCTATATCGTTATATCTACTCGCATATCTTCAAACAATGGAGATCGTTATTTCGCTCTTTGCCTACATGACTTTGTTTTATTTTACACGTAAGTTTACTTAAATTATCACTTTATTTGTACAAGTCTAGCTCCAATCCTCAACTGAATTTAATTTAATTTAATCAAATGATATGACTAAAACTATGATTCAAACAAAAGCCTGCTTAACTACTTTTACAATTTTAGATTACAATTTGAATCCTAGAGATTTAGTTAGTACAGGTTGTAGTATAGTCTTAAGCAACAATTTTTTCTAGCTACTGCAACTATTTTAAAATATATTTAAGCTTAGAGATAAGTGCGGTTTCCGGCATTTCTGTGAGTAGCTTAACATGAGGCTGCTTATCTCCATTCCCCAGTACATTATCTTTCTTTGACGCAATATTCGGACCTCATCATCTGATCAGAGCTAACTTTAAATATTCTACACTCAGGCGTAGGCTAAAACAGGCCGGTCCAGATAGGGAAAATTTCGTCGAAAGTGCTCATTTGCCAGTCTAATTTTGACACCACCAAGGCCCCCCTCCCCCGTATCTGAACCTGAGAAGAGGGAAGTGGCAGTGGAACTCGAACATGTGACGATTGAGTCGATTGTCCCTATCTGGATAGGCCTGGCCTAGAAAGAAACCTAAGAGTCAGAGTTAAAAAATATTTTAGAATATTTGAGTTAAAATATTCGTAAAAAATGTCAGCGAAGTTGGTCGTCTGGATGATTACCAGAGATTAAACGAGCCCAGTCTGAAGTTGCACACCAACGTTACTATCCGTTCACGATAATAAGGTCCCTTCAAAACAGCTGCAAATTTTTGTAATTTACTCATAACAAAAAAAAACTCATAAAAGCACAGCTTCTGCCATAATAAAGCTAACTTTATTGCGCTTCATGCAACTCCCTATTTGTTTATGTGCGCCTTTTCCAATCTTTGAAGATTAGATACGGCTGATACAAATTTCAGGTGTGTGTGATATTTTTAAAAGGAATTTCAATAGGCTGCAGAAGCATCATTAAACACTAAAGAGAATTCTATTGAATTCACATTTTTAATCACAGTTCATGTTTTGAACTGCTCTTCTTCTGATTTCAGTTTTTGCATAAATGATAATTAGTCGGGCATAAAGTAAAATTTCAGTTGTATATTTCAGTGATTTTAAGAATTCATCTATTCGGTTTAACATTTTTTTAAATTAAAAATTACACGATTCACTTTTTCGATCAAAAATCGTATTTTTACCTGAAATTTCGTCCTTTTTGCTCAAATTTCACTTAAAAATTCATCACTCTCTTTAAACATTTAAAAACTTTATTTAAAATTAGATTGTTTTTGTTGAAAATTAATATTTTTTGAACTGAAACAACACTAACACCAACAAACTCAACATTTGAGTTGAAAATTTTTTGGTTCGTAGCAACATTCATTTTCTTATTGGAAATTTAACATTCCAGCTCAAATTAATCTTTTAGAATTGTATCGTCGTAGTTGAAAATTCCTTATTTTCTTTTAATATTCAAGTATCCTAATTAATGAGAAGAAGAAGTAAAAAATTTCGTTTAAATATCCTAAATTTAAGTATCCTACTTCAAGAATGATCCCTTTATTCGAAAATTCATCACTTTGTTTGAACATGTAAAAACTTATTTTAAAGTTAGTTCGCTTTCGTGAAAAATGATTATTTTCTCAAGCGAGACATAAACTTTTTTCTCTAAGCATTTAACTATTCACCATTATTTGTTAAAAATTCGCGTTTTTTGGTAGAGATTCATTTTTTCGTAGAATATTCACCTTTCTTACTTAAACATTTCTCTATTCCAGTTAAAGTTTCCTCATTCAAGTGTACAATTTTTGTTCTTCTTCAATGCAAGTAATATCATTCAAGATTTAGTATTTTGCTTGAGAAAGTATCAGTTTGTTTGGAAATTTGAATAATTTTTTCAAATTAACTTTGTTTTCTCAACTGAAACATTCACGTTTCAGTTGAACCGTATATTAACCGAGAAAAATTCGGTGAGCAATGCATAAAAATCTATTTTCATAACATGTCATTCCTTGTAGAAAATACATGAATCATTAATGGTTTATTTTTGTGGCACCCGAACCATGCTTTAACCTGGATTATAAGGGATTATAGGGATAAGCAAAATGATGTTTGCTTTGCACAGACGCATTTGCCACATTTCTTCAAAAACAAAGGTAAAGATGTACGTGGCAGCATCAACTCGAGGACAGCTGCTTTCTAGCTATGGTGAAAATTATATGACGGCAATAAAATTTCGTATTCTTTCGCCGCATTGGACCGGTAAAATGCAAACTTAACTACAAGAGATTTGTGTCCCAAAATGTGTTTACCTCAGTGCGCAAACAAGGATACAAAAGGTACCTCGTACCAATAATTTTCCAAAAAAATGTGCCCTGAGAAAATCTGAGAATTTCTTTTGCTCTCAACATGTCTTCGGCAGACTCTTTCCAAAAAAGGATACAATCGTCTTTCGAACTATTCAGTCATTTTCCTAAAAATTTTTTACTTTTTCCTGTTTGCAATAGCAGTGATTACTGTAAATGGTGCAAAGTTTCAAATAATTGACGCTAGTGGAGAAAAATATTGTTTTTTTAAATGTTTGGCTGTCGCTTTACACGAAAAAAACCATCTCGGTGTCCGGCAGCAAATTTTGTAACATGTTTCACTGGACCGGCACAAAATAGGCACTTTCAGTTACTGGAACCTGTATTTGATATGAACACTGATGCTGCAAGACGTCGTTCTGAAAATAGTTTTTCCACTTCGGGAAACAGATGTAGTTCAGAAATCCCTCAAACTGCCTGAGTTTAAGTCACTCATCAAATCTTGAAAGTAGCTTTTTTACTTTGGTAAACGGTTTTGATTCCTCCAACACGGAAGATAGTTGCTTTAACAATTTGGACAATTTTTCCGACTTCTTCCACGGTGTTAGCGATGAAGACGAAAGTAACATGCCAGTTAATCCACCATGACGACGTGTCCTTGCAGTGCAAGAAAAGAAAATGATTCTTTGTACTCGTGCTTATTTCGAGAGTGAAAAATCACGTAAAGAAGGTTGCATGTGTGATCCCAATACTCCAGCCAATGTTGAGAGAAGGACAGCACTTTTCCGGAATGTTTCAGAAAGGACAGTAAAACGAGTTACTCAAGAGACAAAGCGAAACATATTAAACACTCCTCGAGGAAAAAAACGTCATACATACGACGAACGATTTACAATTTTTACATGGAAAAAAGATTTCCAACCCTTAAGCTTATTCTCGAAAAATTAAAAGAAAAAGTACCTGACTTACTGAAAATAGAAAGAACAATCTATTTAAAAGTCCTACAAAACATCAAATTCCGAGACATAAAATTCGTCTATAATAAGCTGCAAAAAAGTCTATTCTGTTGCAAATTTTTGTCATTTGCAGCAAAAAAAGCAGAGTATTTGCGCCTTGCAGAACATTATAGACGTCTCGGTTGCGAATTTTCTTCCACCAACTAAACCTAGTGTTAAATGAACCGCTCCTGTAAATACGCTTGGGCTGAAGAGATTAATGCAAATACGCCTCCAGAAAATTTCGATCATAATCGAACTGGTGCACAAAGGGTCGGTAATAATCGAGGAGGCTTCAACACTCCTTTCGAAGCCGGCCAACGCACAATAATTTTACATATCGGCAGGAAAAACGGATTCTTAGAAGGTTGTATGAAATGTTTCGTGGGGAAAAAAGGAACCGCAGATTACCAAAACGAGATCAAGAATCCAGAATTTCGAAACCCAACCACAAAGTGGAAAAATCAGGAAGTAGTAGATTGGCTAATTCGCCGAAAAGCGCCACTGTCAGAAGGTGCTGCAACTTTTAATGAGTTGACGGTACCAACTTTGCTGCTGCTATCTGGCGCATATCACTATGAGAAGCAATACGTGCTATAAAGAATAGTTAATTGAATGAGAAAAGAGTCGAAATTACTGTGGCTTCTCATTGCATACTGTGAGCTACTGAGTTGGTATGGGCTTACGTGAAGAACTACGTTGCTAAACAAAACAACACGTTTAAAATAACAATCTACCCCTGAGATTGTGGCAGTCAAGTTTTAAACACACAGAGAAAATCGAGGGCTTTCAATTCTTTTTTGGGCGATTGATTCTCCTAAAGAGTATTGAAATAAAAATTTTTTGTTAGTATTTCAGTTACCCTAATAGTTATTATACCATTTTTTATAGAATTTTCTAGATTATGAAAGTTTTTGTTATGAATGTTCAACCAAAAAATATGTATTCACAAAGAAAAGGTAGTATTTGATAAATTGGCAAAGAAAGAATTTGTATCATAGATCTAAAATTTTTTGAAGTGAGAAAATACATAATTTTCTAACGAAATAGTTACATTTTAAATACTTGATAATTCAAGAACTTTAATTTAAAAATATAAATTGTTTTAAAAATTTTATTTTCTGTAATACTCGAAATTAATCTGTTTGGTTGGAGTATTATCTGGTTGGTTGAGTTATAAAACATTATGGTAGACCTATTTGAAAAAAAATAGTTGAAAATTTTATAATTTCAGGGTATTAAATTTAAAATTGAACAAGTTTGCGAGTTTTGGACTATAAATTCCCTCGAAATAGATCAGTATCGACAATGTCAAACACCAAAAAGACTTGGAATTTCAGAATCACTCAGAAAAATATTGGCTTGAAATTTTGTATTTTCGGCTTGAAAATATAGCAGTTTTTGGGAGGAAAATGAAACTTTTTAATTTTCGATGGAAAGTCAATTTTTTTTGTTAAAGATTAAACTTTTCGGTTAAAATCTCATGTGTTTTCTTTGAAGATTCAGGTGTTTTTTTGTGTAAATATTTAATTATTGGTCATAAATTCAACTTCTTTTGATATAAAATTACAATCGTTTTTGACTGAAGTATCAGCTATTACATTTTTGGTTTATAATTCACCTGTTCAGCCAGGAAATTCAACTTCTTTGGTAAAATTTGAACAACTTCCTTAAGAATTAATTTTTTTTTAGAAATAATCAATGTTGGTATTTGTTTATAATTTGTTTGTATAATAAACAAATTAGACCAGGTAACAAATTTTCATGATCAAATATGTTCTTGTCCATAAAATCAAGCAATTTCAACTCACAAATATACTTTGTATGTAAAATTTCCACGATGCTGATATTTTAGTGATATAATTTGTTTATAAAAATTATACTGGATATTCTGTTAATTGTTTATCTTCTTTTGATACTTCGATATCTGCTTACTTTACAATCAATTTAAATTGACGTAACATTATGATGAAGGCCAATTATTCTAAAATTGCCAATTAATCAATCTTGCATTGAAAATTTCTTAAATTCAAGAAATTTAAATTGCAAATTTGCTTTGAAGTACACATCCTCATCATGACACTCGCGCTACGCGATCGGTTTTCGACTGCAATTTAAAAATTATATTTATTTTTTTAATTACTTCACAATAAAAAACTACAATCCTTTCTACAGGCATTTTTCTCTATCTCGCTTTGTCATGCTGAAAGTAGGATTTTTGTTTTCGTATTATTTTTGACGGATAAAGCAAATATTCATATAAGTTTTGTTTTAGACAGTATATAACGTCTTTTGACGCAATATGGAAATTTTTTATTTTTGAATATCAATTAAAAAACAAAAATTAGTAACGAGAAATTCTGCCAAAAAGTCGTTCAAAGAAATTTTGTGCGGATTTTTCAACACTGAAATTCTTTCAGAAACTTTTCCTCATATTTCGCATCGTTTGGCTCAAAATTGGAATTTTCTACTTTTTTCATAATACTTTCGATAAATAAAATCAAATTCATAAGTCCTTTCGAAAGATGGTTTAAACACATTTTTTTGATTTTATGCATATGAATTTCGATCAATATGACCAAAACGACCAATCCTCTAAAAAAAAGTTCAGAAATATGTTGTAATACTTCAAAAAAGTTATAATTGCTCCTCATGACTTCTTCTCGTATTTTGCGTCGCTGCGTTTAAAATTGGTGTTTTCCCCTGGTATTTTCAATAAATAAAACCAAAATGAATAGCACTGCGTATAAATGGATAAACAATTTTTTAGGACTTTTCAGAAGCTTAAATTCTTCTTTAAAACTTGTTTCCGCATCTCAATTTGTTTGGCTCAAATTTTAGTTTGAGTCGTTTGTTCCTCATAAAAAAGAATTTATTAGAATTAGCATTTAAAATTAAAATTTTCGACTGGTTCATTTTCGATGCATAAAACCTAAAAAAAGTTTACTATCAAAAAACAGTTCAAACAAAAATAGTAGATATTTTTAAGAACTCGAATTCTACTGTTCTCCTATTTTCACGTGTCTGTTGTGTGGCATCAAAACAAAGTATTCGATTTATTAATGGTATCTTCGATGCAAAGAAACATAACGTACGGTCGGACAGACAGACGTTGGCGCCAACATCGATTTTTAGTGAAAAACGGTGGTGTCAATTTCGATATATTCTAATACTTTTCAATCATATAAAATTCACAAAGTTGTTACAATAATCTTGTGATGCTTTCTAATATCAATGTTTTTCTTCTATTGACTTTTTGTATATTGGGCGTTGTTTGGCTTAAAACTTATATATTTTCGATTGATTTTTTATATTTCGTAAATGCTATAACTGATAGTTTTTTTATCAAAAAAAGTCATAAGGATAAATTTTTTGGCTTTCTGAGTAATACGAATAGACGTACACAATATTTTTAAAACTTAATAAAATTACTTGAAAAATTTTGAAAATGCTTTAAAAGTTTGAATATCTATCCAAAATAACTGGTTTATGAACTCCTTCTTTTTTTAGGACCTTAAGAAAGTTTGCCAGACTGACGCCGTCGCCAAAACTTGATTTTCGGCTTCAGAGATCTCAAAGCGTGAAGATCCGTTGAAAAACTTTGGTGTAAAGTTTCAGAAAATTCAAATACTTTCTTATCATAATAGATGAGAAAATAACGAAACTTCAATACGAGGGGTTTAAGGGAGGGAAATAGTAATAGGAAAATTTATTAGAGTATATCTATAGAAGGGAATGATGGAATACTAAGGGAGATAAAGAGTATATAGGCGGCGAAGAGAAGGGAAAAAGGGAAAACATGGAGTAGTAACGCTAAAGGGCCTGCCTGGCGACTACGCTGCCGTTGTTTCAAATGTTTTTGTCAACGTTTTAATTTTTTTTATTTTCTACATTTCAAATTTGTCAAATAATAACTTTTAATGATCCCCCGGTCATTAATTTTTTTTTCAAAAATGGTACAATGATTGGGAAATAAATACCATGGCTTGCGTTTATAAAATAAACTCGGTGACAGAAAACGTTATGTTTCAAGTGTTTTTACGACGATTATCACCCACAAATATGTTATAAACAATTAACTGCGATTATATAAAGTAATGAATCGAAACGTGTCTGCATGATATTTCTTTCCCAATAATTTTGCTACTATAAACAAAATTTTAATCACTGTGGTAGCATTAAAAATTATTATTTGACATATATACGCTTCGGCAAAAAAATCCCGACAAAAAAATGTGAACCAGCGGCAGCGTGGTCGCTTGGCAGGCCATTTACCGCTGCATCGGCGGCGACCGTGATTTTCAAACGCTCATAATTCTTACACAAGGGCCTACATACAAAGAAGTCGAGACACTTGTCTAATTATTTTTAACGTCCAATCGATTGAAGATTATCTAATATCAAATAGAAACAAAAAAGTTTAGCGGAAAGTAAGGAAGGGAAATGTGATTTTAAAGTGGATTATAGTTCAACATGACTCAAAATTGCGAGAGGACGGTAACTGGCTTGGTAAGCGAATCTGCAATAATAAAAACTGTCTTCATAATTTTCTTTTATTACAGTAGTCGGTGCAGCGGTAAGAAGACGTGGAGCGAGTAGTAATTCTCAAAACAGAGATAATACACGCGCCGAAACTTTCGTTTTTCCGGAAGGAAGTCACGTTTATATTCGAGTGCCACCTCACCATATTCTTAGTGGACCTCTTAACCATGTCCCACCTGACGTAGAAAATCAACGAGAGCACGTTTATGTACTATTGAATGAAAGAGATATTTATACTGCCTATCTTCGTCCTCAGAATAACAACATAAATTTATATAACGATTACAACAATGTGTACCACGTATTAAAAGTAATGTGGAAAAAAGCACCCCTTCCAGAATTCCCCTGTTTTATAACAAGACCAAATATGACAGGTGTAGAAGCAATTATTCAGCCTTTTAACCATGAAAATCCAATGTATGGAGTATCGCGCATTTATTTTACAGGGCCAAATGGTAGCTTTCGTACTATGGGGGCGATACATGATGCAGGAGCTTTTTCTCCTTCCTGGGCTAAAGAGTAATGAAAGAGGATCATTTTCTTTGCAGTGTATTTTTCGGCAATCATGGTTTGACTCCAAAGATCATGATTATCTGCCTATTCGAATCATTTTGACCTGCTTTCAGGGTCATTTTTCAAACTGAACAGATAGCTTTTAATTTGTGGTGCGCATGTTTTAACCTAAATATTTGTCTAACCGCGTGTAAGTGAAAAGCTACACTTAAAAGAGAAGATATATCTTATTAGAAATTTTCGTCATTTTTTCAACTTTTTGAATACACTACAAGATCATAAATTATAAAAAGTACGTATATGATCAAAAAGTAATTCAAAAGTGTCGCTCATCCTGGCTTGACCTTATATGTACATGTTCCCGAATCAGATTATTACGATTTTAAACATTGTTCATTTAGTGCGACTTGAGAAAATTCTCTTGATTTAGATAACGTTCTTGTTTCATATAAAAATGTTAATGATTTCCGTATAATTTTAAGCATTACTTTTTACTGTGTAGAGTTTAAAATCGGCGATGTTAAATATGTTAAGTGCGTCTTCTGCGGAGGACAAAAATACAACCATCTAGATTGTACTAAGAATCCATATATTTTGTTTCGCATCACAATAAAATCCTAAACTTTAATGGTAAGGCCAGTGCCGTAACGGGGAATTTTGACGCCCTGGGCAAAAGTAGATCAGTGCGCCCTTCATATACCCCCCCCCCCAAACTCTCCATGCAAAAAAAATCATTTTAATTTCATAATAAAAATTATAAATGCAATGAATTAGTAAAATGTGATCATTTTATTTCAAATAAATTTTTATAAAATTTACAATAATATGTAAAAATATATCAAAATAAGTATGACTGATTTCTAAAATCACAGTAACAACTTCTGTCTCCTTGCGTTCAAGCTTGCAAATTCATCTATCAGATCATCATATTTAAGGAATTTTGCTATTTCGATTTCAATTGACAACTTAGCCAAACTTGTTAATCGTATTTGTCCCATGGTTGATCTTAACTAGGTTTTGATTAACTTAAGTTTACTAAAACTTCTTGCATTAGAAGCAACCGTAACTTCAAAAATCTCCGCAAAATGCAAATAAAAAGCTTTAATAGAATTAGATCTTGCGGACCACCTCGTATCAGATAAACGTTTTATTGTCAGTTTCAATTTCTTCATCAAATTTTCCCAACGCGAGGCTGAACCGGAGAAAAATGTGTACACTACTTCTATAATCCCAAAAAACGTGACCATTTTTGGGGTAACAGAAGCTGCGTTATTTCCGACCAAATTTAAACTATGAGTCTCACAAGGAACGTACGTGGCATATTTATTTAGATTTAACATTCGACTTTGAACTCCTTCATATTTTCCCGCCATGTTTGCCCCATTGTCGTATCCTTGCCCTCTAACATCATTAATATTTAAGTTATCTTCTTGTAATTTGTCGAGAATTTATTATGCTAAAACCTTTTCCCGTTTTTTCATGGGACTCTATAAAGTCAATAAAAATTTCCTCTACACTAACTTTTTTATTTTCATCTAAGTGAACATAGCGTATGATTTCAGATATTTGCTCTTTGCGCGAGATGTCAAGTGTGCAGTCAAATAAAATAGAGAAATATTTAGCTTTTCTTATTTTATTTTTGATCACTTTTGAAACCCTATTACCCAATAACTCAATTACCTCGTTTTGTATTTTTGGAGAAAAATAAGATACAGAACCCTTTTTATGATTTTCAATACTGACTTTCAAAGTTGGATTATAATGACTGGCAAATTCGATTAAATTTAAAAATATACCTGCTTGAGGATTTCTAATTTGTTCAACTGATCCTCTAAGCGCTAGGTTGTTTGAAGCACAAAATAAAATAGCGTCAATAATGACTTTTAAAATTTCACGACACTTCTTTTTTTCTTCCTCAAATTGACTGATTACGTAATCATCAATAAGGACATTATTTTTAATATTCTTTTCAAGAAGCTTCCACTTAACATAATTGTCACGATGAGCAATGGAATTTTCATGATCTGGTAATGTGGGACTCAAATGTTTCCAATCATTAAATCCCTCCGCCGAATTCGCTAAATGCTTTGAACGATTAGAATCACCAAACACTAAGCAAGGAAAACAAAAAATTGCATTTTTATATTTACAATAAATAAGCCACTTTCTTTCAATTTTCTCGCCATTTTGTCGCTTATCTAAAAACCAGTCTTTTTTTAACCTTCTTCCCGATGCATTCTTTGGTAATTCCTTAAAATCTATGTCATTACCTTGATCTGGACCATGAGCAACAAGTATTTGTTTAATTTTATCAGACATTGGAGGCCACGAAGTTGGATCGTTATGATTTAAAGATAGTGTGTCAATCGGAACTTCTGGCTCTTCTATGTTCTTTTCAGAAATTGGAAGCACTTCTGAAGGTGTTGATGTTGGAAGTGGTTCCGATGATGAAGATGGAATAGCCTCTTCTGATGACAAAATTATCGAAATTTGAAGTGCTTTTGATGAGTTTTGAATTGAAAGTTCTTCGGTCCGTGCAATTACAGGTGTTTCCACTTTATTCACTTGCAATGTAAGAGGAGCCTCAGTTGGAGCCAAAGTCGCTGCAG
>NC_046657.1:42187076-42192721 GCF_010883055.1 Belonocnema kinseyi
AGCTTCCGATTTGCATTTTCTCTGTCTTCCTCTTCTCTTCGTTTCTTTAATTTTCTATATTCGGCACCCGATGGTCTCTTTGACATCGTTGATTTTATCTAAAACAGGACTTTTTCTCAACTGAAGAAAATAGTAGACTATATGTAAAACTTTCTTAATTTAAATCACGAAAAATCAGTGAAGTCTCACGCATACTTCTGGCCATTTAAATTGTTTAAAGTTCACAGCAAATACGTGACTTTTATGCTATTTCACTAACACTGTCATTGCTGAAAAAGTTGACCATCAGTAAAAAAATTATGTTAGAATTGTCAAATAAAATCAGAAAGCAGGTAGATTTCATTTTTTCAGCTGAAACTTCTACCAGTAATGCGTTTTTCATTTTCTCTAGTGTTAGTGAAATAACCTAATTCACTGCATAATTTCTCTATGATTTCACATGGAAAAAAAATAAACTAGCTGTGAATTCAATCTCGGGTGCTTTCAAGTTATAACAAAAAACGAAGACATACACACACACACACTTATTAGTTCACTCTTAGTGATTTTTCACTGCTAAAGGTAACCGAAAGAACATTACTGACCACATTTCGATTTACGTATTTGAATACTTCATCAAGTATAAAAAATAAAATTATTCACTCCACAAATGATGTACGAGCTACGTACACATTAATTACACTAAAACCAAAATTTGATATAATCTCCTGTCGCCCGACGAATCTTTAATCTTTATAAACCGACGAGTTAGCGAGCACCTAGATTATGAAGATATATAAACAACTTTTGAAACGATGCAAAGAGTGTGCCTTTATCAGAGTACTCCAAACTTCTGAAAAAAATGTTCGAAAGGTTTTTAAAAATTTGTTCGCTTGACCTGCGCCCCGGGCAAATGCCCCGGTCGCCCCGCCCTCGTTACGACACTGGGTAAGGTAAATTGAATGTCAATAAAAACATATTTAATACTCTTGAATAAAAACATTATTATGTGAAAATCACTCTTTTTAATTTTATCTTACTCTACTGTGTCATAATCATAAAGCAACATACAAAGCAGTATTATTAAGTTTTCTTTACTTCTTGGCATATATTAAAGAAACATGTTTACAAAAAAGTGTTATTTTACAGGCTTCGCAAATACTCATTCTGCGAGCCTCAGCCTATGGCTAGAGTTACTAATTTGTTTAAAACTTGTCCGACACGAGCCTAATTCCCAATTATGGTATAATCAGACTTTGTCCTGATAATTGATAACTCGTGTGCAGGTAGGCTTACATATTTTAGCTAGGAATCTATATGATTGACTGCTTTAGGAATTTCGTTCAGGTCTAGTTCTGTTCTATCCTGTATAAAAATTCTAGCTTTCCCAATGATTTGGGTTTTTATTAAGGCAGTATCCTATTTTAAAACGCTAGAAAGAAAACCTGTTTTTGTGGATTTTTTCTAATATTATTAATAATGATATTGATATACGGTTTGTTAGGCTTAATAAATGCACTCTCAGAATACATTACAAATTTTGTTCATTTATTTTATGCACTTTTTATACAAAAAAGCGTCAGACAAAGTCAATTCCTCAAAAAGTAGGTAGGTCCGCTCTGCTGTAAAAATCTCGAGAATGGGCGGTCCGAAACAAAGCAAAATAACAGTTTTAGATTCAGTATGAGTCTAGCAACCGGCTGAACGAGGATTTCTGATATACATGCAAAATAACAAAATCATGGCGAAAAATATTTTACAAATGAAAAAATGCGTTTATTTTCACACTTTTTGCAAAAAAAATACAGATAAAATTAATTTTTTTCATTAATCCTAATTGATAAATTGCTGGTGCAGCGCGGACCTACCTACTTTTTGAGAAGTTGACTTTGACTGAAGTTTTTATGTATAACAATTGCATAAAATAAATTTTTTTAAATGAAATGTATTTTCAGAGTATGTTTATGAAGGCTTAAAAACCCTATATCAATATCATTATTAATAATCTTAAAAAAAATGCACAAAAATAGCTTTTTTCGAGCGTTTTAAAGTAGAATACTGTCTCAATAGGATTAAATGAGGTGAATCCCTAAGATCTGTTGATTCCAGAATAATCTAATTATTGGTGCTAAACAACTATATTTATTCAACCATTTCATTATCGACTAAGGCTCTCAATTTACCAATTAATGCTTCAAATCTTCGTGCTTCAAATTGACTATAGAACCAAGCCTTATTATATTTTGAAAAGCTTTTTGCAATTCCTCCCAATGTACGTATTCTATCTGGTTTACTATTCATGCTACCTCCACCTACCTTCTGGAAGTTTCTAATTTTCCTAGTTAGTTGTTATGCTTTCGAAATTTTATTTGTTGTTAAAATTTTTATTTTCTAGCTAATAATTTTTTCTTTAGACTTAGTATTGTGTTAAACAATATAATAATTCAAAATCCTATTACAAGCCACTTATCTTAAACATTTCAAATTATATGGAAAGATTTCCAAGAATGTCAAGATATTCCGAAAATTGTAAGAATTATCAAAGAATTTTGTACAATTCCTAAATATTTTTAGGGATTTTAAACAAGTTCAAAAGCTTTAAAGGATTTGATTTATTCCCCGAAAAGTTTTAAGATTATCATGCATTTTAACGTTTTTTTTCATAAAGCTTTGATAAATAAGTTCAATTATATTTATATTCAAGAGATTTTTTGATTTTCATAAAATAATGATAGTTTTGCATACTATTCACTCAATGAAATGATTTTAATCCAAAGGAGACTTACGTTCTAATGGTAAATCGGAAGTTATAATAACTAAGCATTCTATTATATCCAGATGCAATACCGAACGATTAAATGTGGAATAATTTTTTGATGGCATCTAATAGAGGAAATTTTATTCTGAATCTAATCCTGGAAAGCAATGGCTGGGGCATTAACGAAAAATCAAGACTTGAGATATTTGACGTTTTTACATTTTAATGCAATTACCAGTAACATGAAACTTTTCGATCCAACTTCAGATCACAAATATCACATTTTAGTTTTACATTTCTTTAAATTAATGATAAAATTATTTTCTCAAAGGTTTACAAACTCAATTTTAAAACTCGTCTTGATTGGGCGGAAAATACCCAGTGGAGTATCTCGGGATTCTTCTGTGGTCAATCCGTTAACCGTGCCACTCACCATGTTTATTTTCGCCGGCTTATACTGTGGTTATGATATGTATACAGTCCAGCAATATTTTCATAATCTCTAATACAGCAAAGACGTCACCATTTGATGTCGACAACACTGTTTGTTCTTGGGGTGGCATAGGCCTAAGCCTATTATGTCCTATTCTTATTTAAAGTGGTTTATCAGCAGGAAAAGTGTATCTCCGAAGTTCAAATATCCGTCGCGCATTTTTAGAGGAAATAAGCCGAATAAATCTAAGTAACTTCATTTCACATCCACATCCGTCAGGAGAAGGAAGCCATTCAGGAGGATGCATTATCCTGGCGGTAGGATTAGGCTTTTCAGGTGGAGACCTGGGCCTGTTACGCAGAAGAGGGTCGGCAGGGGGAAGATATCTCTCAGGAGAATTGCTTCTCTCAGAAGAAAAGGAAGGTCTGTTACTAGGAACTTTAGGAACAGGGTAGTCCTTAGGTGAACTCTTGAAGTGTAAAGTTAACTCTGCAACAAAAAAGAGATGGTTAAAATTCTTTATGATGGTACAACTTCTTAAAAAGTTGACCAGAAAGATTAAAGGTTAAAAAACGGAGCACCAAAAATTCACAAGGCATATGAACACACCTGATTTTAACGCATGAATCCTCATTATTTCACATTTACCTTATTTGTCGAATATAAACGTCGAAAAAACACATGCTGTCTTTTTAGCCAACAATCGTTCCTACGCGCACTCATGCGATTGTTCGGTTTTCGACATTTATACGATTGTTTCTCTTTATACGAAAAAAATATTGAGGGGCCGAAACTCTTCTAACCCTATAGTAATGATGAGGATTCACGCATCAATAATTCACTTTTTTTTTAAATATACTAAAAAAAATAAACACCCGTTCTACATTAAACGGCTACATAAACTGTCTAAATGTCATAAGAATTTATAATTTTTTTAAACGATATTCCATCAATATGCAAAATCTGCAATTCATAAGATTCATTATTAAACATATTGCAAATCTAACCTAATTTGAAACAAGTCTCATTTAATGACTTGAAAATCAATAATGAATTATTTCCCTGCAAGGAAATAACTTTATGTTCAAGAGTGATTTATAAGATCTAGAAGCATAGCGTCACTTTTTTAAGTAACGTAACTGCAACGAGCACATTTTTTCTGTGGAATCTATCTCTAACAAGTCATTCAAAAAGATACTTACCCAACACAGATTGGTTGGCTGGTCGGCTTGGTTGACTCGTATAAGGCTGATTGCACCCGCGCCAACGTGCGTGCCCAATACTTCTTCTAGATAAGTCTCTCTGTGAACTTAATTCTGTAAGAACAAATAGAAATGGATTAAGTTTAAATACTTACACAGAGAAAAACATGCTACTGAAGTTGCAGTTTTGTTCATTGAAGCTTATGAATTGTGACGTTCCAGGTTTTACACTGCACGAAAGTCAGTCATAAACATAAAATAAATGGATCCCTAGCACTTCAGGAATCGCACGCAACTTCGCGGCTCGATTTGTTATTATAAGTCCGTAACTTTATTTAGGCTAATTCGTTCTTACACGAGGGTGGATCAAATATAAACCGGAATTTTACAAATACTTTTCTTAGCCAATCGCAAGCACTCTCACAGTGTAGGTTCTTGTAATGTAGTGTATTAGGAGTGGGTAAAACGCTTGGTGAGCTGTTTGACTCAGTCAATTCGTCAGTACAGCTATGAGTGAGCAACAGGCTCCAGCGTCCGTTGCACAACGGGTTATAATAAAATTTTTAACTAAAGAAGACGTTAAACCGTGCGAAATTTTGACTCGATTGAAGAATCAGTATGGAGATGATACTCTGTCTAAAACTTAAGTGTTTGATTGGGCCAAAAAGTTTAAGAGTGGACGAGAAAGTGTGGAAAATGTGAGTCATAATCGACGTCCAAGATCAAGTGTCTCTGTCGATAACATTGGTGCAGTTCGTGACCTTATTGAAAGTGACACGCGGTTCACTATTCATGAAATCGCTTTACAGGTGGGCATTAGCCTTGGAAACGCTCAAACAATCATTAAAAATCATCTTGGTTTCAAAAAAATCTTTGCCCGATGGGTCCCGAAGTTATTGAACGAAGATCAAAAAAACATCCGACTGCGATTCAGTAAGAGACATCTGAATCGATTTCAGCGGGAGGGAGAGACTTTTTTGAAGCATATCGTGACATGTGATGAAACATGGGTGCATCATTACACTCCCGAATCCAAGATGGCGAGTAAAGAATGGCGAAGGAAAGACAAAGCCGGTCCTGTGAAAGCCAAAACCCGTCTCTCAGCCGGTAAGGTCCTCGCGACCGTCTTTTTCGACTACAGAGGAGTGTTGCTCATTGTTTTCCTACATGCTCGACGTACGTTTAACGCTGCCTACTACTGCCAGCTGTTGGAGGCAGCAAAAGCCGCTTACAGAAGCAAAAGACGCGGTAACCCCATCAGAAACGTCATCCT
>NC_046657.1:42192821-42209446 GCF_010883055.1 Belonocnema kinseyi
AGCGTGAAGGAGACTGTGTAGAAAAATAATCAATAGTATTTTTGTATTGTTTTATAAATAAATAAATATTAAAAAAGAATTCCGGTTAATATTTGATTCACCCTCGTATATTCATTTTTATCGTATGTACCGCCTCTTCAAAATGAATATATTATTTGCATAACGTGGGACATTGAGAGTTGAAGCACTTGAGGACATTTAACTCTGACAACTGCTTCAAGATGAGTGAAGACAAGACTCAAATAGTCGCGTTATCACCAGCCATTATTCACTGCCGCAATCTTAACATTTGTGACCTCTTCAGATCAATTGTTGCCCTAATGGCGATTGATTCCGCACAAATATAAGATAACTTTTTATTCTATCTGAATCAGCTTGATGACAAATTTTCACTTCAAATGGCTATGAATGAATTCGTCCCCCAATAACAATGAGTGTCATCAGCTTATTCAGCATGATTTGGTACCATTCCACACTCAGTCTAAATCATTTCTTGTCTAAAATTTGTATCCGTATGAATTAACGGCATGACGTGAGCTTATTCCAAATGACTCTATGCAATTTCCTACCTCATCCGAATCATTCCACACGTTTCAGAAGGAAAATTAAATTCCGTTTGAATCTATGATAAAGCACAAATTCATTTAGAATGTGTGCGTACTATTTCGCCCTTAATCCGAATGATTTCGTATCGACCAGAATACAATTCTTCTTTCTCTTGAATCCATTCTATATCGCGAGTTCATTCATAGTGATTCGGTGAAAATCCTTCCTTAGCCCGAATGAGTTTGTTTTCATTTGTATACAAATTGCATTCCGTCTAAATCTGCCAGATACTGAAGCTCACTCTTATTTATTCAGTGCAATTCCAGATTCAGTCCAAATGATTCCGCCTCTATCGCGATACAATTCTCATTCCGTCTGAATCTTTCTTATACCACGAATTCATGCCGATTGGTTCCATGTTATTGCCTCATCAGTCATGTTCATTACAGTAATATTTGAATAAACAATTGCCACCTTGCTTTTGAAACGTAAGTACGCTAGTGAAATGCATGCAGAGGGCTTCCATCCGTTTGTCGCCCTATGTTATAAGTAAAATACTGAAAATGTAGAAGAAACTTTTTTGGATCTCGCCAAAGCCAATGCTAAACACAAAACGTCGAGCGAACAGAATTATTAAAGCTACCGTCAGTCCAAGATCTTAGACTAGAATAATAACTAGATTAAGTAATTTGCTTTACATAAATAATTACTTGGAGTCTGTCAGAAACCCGATTTAATTTATAATACTAAAAACAGATTTCACACCGACCCCTGAATGTAATTAGTCAGTATCGACAGAACTAGCAGGATAAAGATTAACCACAACCAGACAAAAAAGGCAATGGACAAACAATCAAGAGGCAGCACTGGACCAACTCCTTGGCGAGATCAACTGGGACCGCAACAATCCTTGCCAGGATCATGCTCGCCTGCGGGTAATCCGGACGTCTCGAATCGATGTAGTAGCACCGGCACGGTGTACTAAATCTCAACGATCGCTGTAGGCTGCAATAAACCTATTATTGTCTCCTAAACATATAATTTTATTTGAATTTATTAATTGTGTTTAACCCTCTTCTCAGATATTCAGATCCCAATTTCCTCCCTCGGTATAAGCCCCGTAATAAGTCATGTTGTAGTCGGGCGGAGCCGAGAAACGGATCACGGATGTAGTTCATTCCTAAAAGTCTTAAGTGAATGATGTCAAGCCTCGAAATTACAATGGAGACTGCTTTCCAAAAATCTTAGTTCCAGAAAACTTGGCACTTCGCATTTTAGACAGTTAAACTTATCTTCCTCGGAGCTTTCGGCAGGGCAGGGTCACAGCTAAAGCCGTAAGGGCGACAAAAATGTGAATAAATTACTCCTAGGACCACATTATGTTTGTGAAGATACGGCGTTTCCGTATGAGTTGGAAATCCAGATAGTATGTCTTATATGTATCTGGTAAAGGTATGTGATATAGGTATGTGGTGTAGAGGTATGTATTTCTTTCAGAACACCCTTCAGGCATGCGAAAATCTAAGGTTCTGGCAACCAAAAATTTTCTCTTCCGAAAAGAACTGATCCTCTACATTTATGTGAAACTTTCCGTGCATTTTCTTGTCCAGTGGCTGTTGGTAGAATTTTTTAACCTCTGTTCTCTTTACTTAAACTTCCAGAAATGCGACACCAAAATGAAGTAATGCACTTTCCGCACTACTTCACGAATCATCTCGTGTTTCCTGACTATTTTTAGAAAAGAATCCCTGCCATCTACAACGAAGTGGTCTGCACAAAGAACAATTCCCCTGTAAAAAATTGCAAATTAAGAAGTCCACGTCCTCCTAATGGAGGGAGATGTATCATCCGGGTGTTGTGCGCGTTCGATCGTTTTGAACCGCACCTACAACGGTTTGGTGGGTTGGTGGTGTCATTGTTATTCCTCCAAGCAGCTAGGGCAAGGGTTTGTCCGCCCTTTTGGAACCCCGCCTGCAAGAATAACTCTGCATACTCTGAAAGTATGTTGAATTTCCAAGTAAAACGTTTAATTTTCTACCGGAAATGATAATGTAACAGGAAAGGTTCCAATCTGACTGACCCATTAAGCGGGCAAAGTCAAACGGTCAAAACCAAGAAACATACATTTTTAACCAAGAAGATTAATTTTAATTTTAAAATTTAATTTTAAATAACTGTTTGGGTAAGAATTAATCTTCTTTTTTTGGTTGAGGATTCAACTGTTTTTTGGGAAATTCGTGTTTATTGGTGAAACTAAACTGTTTTTCAATAAAGGTAACACCCTTTTTTGTGTTCGATCAAAGAAATGAGTTTTAAAATAGAAATCATTTTCTGCTAAAATACGAATTTGCAAGTAAAAAAAAAGATGAAAAAATAAAAAATAAAACTTAACAAGCAATTTCAAAATTTTATTTTTGACCAAAAAAAACATATTTTGAACAAATTAGATAAAGTTTCAAGAAAAATAAAATAATTCAAACAAAAAAATGAATTTTAATCAAATGCAGCATTTTTTAACCACATAGTTGTAAATTTCAAAAATTAAGGGAAATTGGATACAAAATTTGTAGTACCGTTTAGAGAATTCGAAGTTACATCTTAGAGTAAGGAAATTGTAATGAGTTAAATTTTTTGCTATGTGATTTATTTTTAAAACAAAGTAATTACTTGGTACGCTTGAAGACTGTTGTTGACTCCGGCAAATGGTCAGTTTCTGGCCCTGAAAAAATTCAGGTGAACGGTCGCCCTGTGAATTTAATTATGTAAGAACAAATATAAATTAATTAATATTTATTTTAAATACTGGAAATAAGAAAAACACGCTAGAGAAGTTGCAGTTTAATTTAGGCAGCGTTTAAACTATCGCACTGCCATCTACCATTTTCACTGCCGTTGACCGAATCAGTGCGCCGAACAAAGGCTCGATGCACTAATGCGCTTGTGTCAAATAGAGCCTTGTCATTCGTAGGAAACAGAGATTGAAGCTAATGGCTAATTATTCTCTTCTCTCTACCCATACGATACTCCTCATCGAGCATGCGCAATATTGCTCCGGGCCTTGATTGGGAGCACTAAAACCTACATCAATAATCTCTTCAGATCAATCATCGCGAAAATGCAGAGAGCCTTATTTGTTCCAGAAAAGCTTCGAGGTTCTACAAACTGCTCTACCTGGCATAGATCTCTTCAAAGATCTTGGATACAAGAAAATTTTTTTATCGATTCCGATATACGAAAGCTCTATAACTCTACTGTGTTGATAACAGAGCAAAATTCTAGTCATTAGTCGCCGATGAACCCACTGATCAGTGTTGTGTATAAGTCGCTTATGGAGAGTAAGGACTCAAATTTAATTTCAAGCTGTAAAGGCAAGCATTAGGACATCTTATTTGAATTTAAATTTTACAGCAATTTTAGCGTTCGTGTCTTTCTAGGACACGAAGCAACCCAAGGATTACAGCTTTCCGCATCCATCTCGCGAGTGCCTTGGCATATTTTTGAAACATAAGCCTGGCTTTAAGATTACGAAACAGTGATAGTATTGTACCTAAAAGAACACCGATTACAATGACAACTACTTTAACAGAATATTTGGAGTACGGTCGTTGCAGCTACCTTTTAAGGGGAGGGTAAAGGTTTCAGCGTAAAAAACGACTCATTTGCGAATTTTTGTTTAAGAGTATAGATTGAAAAAATGTATTTAAACCTTTTGTACATTATTTGTCAATATTCTGTAATGTTTTCATTTGAAAATATTTTTAAAAAGCCGGTGACAGAGATTTTCCGAAAACGTCTTGGAAAAAAAACAATTTGCGCTGTTCACTGTATCTCGGTCGGAAATTATCGGAAATTTTCCATAAAAAATTCCACCATTTTGGGGAATTCCATCGGTAAAGTAGGTTTGAAATGGCAGTGAACACGGACTTTGCAAAAGAATTTGATAAAAACGCGTTAAAAGTTTGAGAAGCCCGCAGCTGTCAGTGCTGTAGTACTAAAGGACAGGAGACTAACTTCTTTCCGGCAGCGATGTTGTAGTGGACGAAAGCCGAGAATTCAATCACGAATACAGTTTGTTTCTCCTAGTCTTAAAGAACAATTTCAGGCCTAGAGTTTGCAACGAAGACTAGTGTTCTAAAATCGTCGTTCCAGAAAATTAGCACTTTTAGTTTTGTACAATTGACTCTTATTTCCTTCGGAGTGCTCAGCAGGGCAGGGTTGCGGCCAGCACTGTAAGAGCCCAAAAATGGTAATAAAGCAATCTTATTGCCGCATTATGTCTGTAGAGATAGATCGTTCCCATTGTGGGTGAGGCACCTAGATAGCGTGTGTTCTAGGTACTATTGTAATCAAGTAATCAGGTAGCATAAAAATATTATGCATAAATAAATAATAATGCATAATCTAAACTAAATTATTAATTAATAGTATGCCAAGAAAATCTAACCGTCTATTACAACAGTAATCAAAAACAAATGTACTTTCTCGATCTTTAACATTTTTCATTTCCACGAATTTGAAGCATTGAAAAATTCTCGGAATTAAGAATCCGTTGAATCTCACCCATTAGATGTTTATGTTTTCTTTCATTTTTGTATAGGTTGTCTTAAAAATAGAAATATTCTATTGTACATAATATTAAATTATTAAATTATTTTACATTATGCACTATTATTTTTTTTATGCATAATTTAGCTGCTGACGAATTGAGACGTGAATAATTTCTTGAATATCAATTGGATTGGGCTAAAATTTTCCAGAAAACTTTTTTGTACTGTTGTTAACAACTTTTTTGCTGGAAGTTTCTTTTTGCTCAAAATTCGCTCGATAAACGAAGCGTTAGAAGTTAGAGAAGTCAGATAAAGGCCACGCACTCATTTCATTTCAAACTTCATTCCCTGCTAATTTTATTTGAAAATTCTTAAAGCTGACTGACTGAGCACGAGTAGAAGTGAAAAAAAAAATCAAAATTAATTTTTTTTAAATAACAGTTTTTTGGCTTTAATTAGAAGACTAAAAAAGCTACAACTTTTTGCCCAAGGGAAGAAAATGCGCAATGAAATTCTACATCTAGATAAAGTATTTGAAAATTAAAATTAAAAAATGTTTCTGATAGCCACTAATGATCTTCCCACTCTCAGTGAAATAAGTTTATGTGCCCTTCTTCAATCCGGCATCTGAATTCATGATCATTCAATTTTTATCAATTTCATCGAACTCCTACCTACTCTCTATATTATCTACAATTTAACTTAAATCAAGAATATTTTGAGCATTTTTTTAATCTTTTAGAATGTAACTTGAATTATTTTGAAATCTTATTAACTTATCCTGAATTCTTTTAAATTTACCTGGAATTCTTATAAATTTCATCGAGTTCTCTAGAACTTTTTTTAATTTAAGAAAACGTTAGTTACTGTTAATAACTTTCTGGGTTGAAAATTAGTCACCTTCTTGTAACTTTTTTTTCTCAAATTACATTTTAGCCACTTTTTCAAGATAGAGTCATTATTACCACTGTAACATTATTGCTCTTCGCTAACCGGGGGTTGACTTTATGTTTATTGATATTCTGACATTTATAACTGCACTTGGCTGATTTTAATAAGTGATCTTACAAATACCAAAAATTATATTAATTTTTGGCAATAATTCTGCTGTATTTTAAACTTGTCTCAAAGATATTTATTTTGATCTAGAGTTTCCTTCAATTTACGTTTACTTTATCCCTTCCAGTAGATTGTAACCAACAAAATACATCGATTTCAATACTGATAGAATATTAAAACTAGCCTGAAACATTTTACAATTACGCTTGAAAACTATTTTTACCACAAGAAAATAAGTATATCTTATTTTTATTACAAAATTTCTTGCTGAAATTTCAAATCATAAAAAAAACCAAAATCATAGATTGTGGATTCACTCGAGGGAGAGACGATTGTGTGGATTAGTAGTAGATATCTCACATAAGATCTAGTTGAAATTATTTGACATAAATTAAATGTTTATATTTTTTTATGTTTCTTCGCACAACGTGGTCCTCATGTTTAAATAAGGTGCAAGGTCGTTACGAGAGAATACAATTTTATTTTATTTAAAGTTGGCTTATTTTGTTAATAAGTCCAAACTTTATTCGCACAACGAGGTCTTAAAAATTAAGTTAAGTGCAAAGTCGTTACGAGAAAGTACAACTGTATATTATTTAAATTTGGAGACTGACTTTCTGATTCTCCTCTATAAAATTTTTTTAGATCCATTTTATTTTATTAATTCCCCTGAATTTCATTCGCACAACGAGGTCTTAACATTTCAATTAAGTGCAAAGTCGTTATGAGTTCTTTTCTGATTCCATTTTTATAAAAATTATAAGTAGAAATGTTCATGTAAATTCTAATATCTAACGCAACCATGCACAACGAGGTCTTTATCGTAAAATAAAGCGCAAAGTCATTACAGTAAAATTTCACACACTATTTTTTTTACTTACTACAAATCCCCACACTAAACTGTAAACATGCACAACGAGGTCTCCACGTAACCGTAAAGTTCAAAGTCGTTACAATCATGGATTGAAAAAAACACTAAATTCCCAAAAACTTACGTCTAACTATCCGAATTCTGACGAATTTAGATAGTTTAGTTGACGGAAGTTTTTAATTAAAGGGCAGCGTCCTGTATGAGTGAGGCCTCCTTAATTAAGACTCCGTCTTCAATGGCAAGTGGATGAATGAACTACGAGACTCTCCCCTTGTAGATCCTCGAGTAGGAAGGCCTGATAATTCAAGGTAATAAAAGCAAAGAGCAAAGAGCACCAAGCAAAAGAGCAAAGAGTAAAAAGAGACCTGCTACCGGTATCGCAGTCAATTTATAGGGTCCATTTGTACCACGCTACCCCCACTTATTAGCTGGTGGCGCGCGCAATCGATCGTATGGTCAAATGATTTCGTGAATCATCTCTTAGCTCTACCTGGCTGTCCAATTTTGAGTCAGGAGCGTATCAACATAAATATTCGCCCATGGCTTTATTATTAAATTCTAATTATGAGAATAGATCGAACTGTCTCACCACTTAACTAAATGAAAAGCTTATTTTAGTAAGTTTTTAAAATAAATGATCAAATAGGCCTATTGAATTAGTTTCTATACGATTTTGATAAACGCACAAGTCTGTTTTAGAGGATATAAGAATTATCTATCTCTATAAACCCTTATAAGTTTAAATTTTTGTAGCAAAAACATCGGAAGCCTTAAAAAGTGGATATAAGTAGAAAAATTAAATATTTGTACCCAAATTACATTTACCAACAAAATCCAAATAACCAGAAAATGTAAGAAATAGAATGCAGCTGGCGATCTTCATGTTTTCTTGATATTCGATAAAATTGAAGCTGATAAAAAATATAAATTACTATTGAGCCATCAGTAAACATTTCTACGATTATTATCGCATCATGTTTGCTTAAAGTGTCATGAATGCGTATAATTTTATTGGTATAACGTGAGATTTGTGAAACTGTATGAAATAACGTTTGCCTTCGATTTTTTAAAACGAATTTGAATTTTTTTATGTTAAACATGAATCCTCTTGAAAGTGTCGATTTTATTCTATGTTTATTCAAATACAATGACGTGCATCAGAGTGCCTTCGGATTTGAAGCGATTTCGACTGGGATCGTTTTTCGACTGGTGGGAACTTTTATCCCCTTTCCAAAAGTTTTGGTGGCGTCTCATTAAGAGAAGGGGGGGGGGGCGTGTGGAAAAGTTGGTAAAGGGTTCAGCAGTGCCATCAAGTCGTAAATACCCCCCTTCCTTTGTCGGGACGGTTTCGTGTTTGGAAGCAAATAATTTCTCAACAAAAAATTGATTAAGTTTAACTAGAATATAAAACAAATTATTGAGAAAATAGTTACACTTTTAACGAAATTGATTTATTTTTAACTAAAATGATGCATCTCCTACCAACAAATTAACTTTTAACAAAATACTTCTATTTTCATCCAAGTAACTAGTTTCTGATGTTCACTTTTTTGCTAATTGCTGGTTCAATAATATATAATTAATAATAATATGTAAAATAATTTAAATTTAATTTTCGTTTAGACATAAGTTGGGAAAGAAAAACTGAGGACCAGCTTTGGTCACATGACCCTCTTGTTACATGGCCTTAAGCGGTTGGCGTAACCGGGATTAAAATTCAAACCTAAGAATTCTTCAATTGCAAAATTAACATTTGAGAAGTTTGAAATTCCAAAGCTTTGGAATTTTCCGATCAAAAGGAACATAAGAAATGCCTTCAAAACCTGAAATTTAATAAACAACAAGACTTTTAGTTTGCCATTCAGTTTTTATAATTGAAAAGGTTTTTGCTTTCAAAATTAACATCGAATGGTATGATATAAGTCTATCAAATTCTTATAATATTCGATCTTTCTTATATATAAAACATAAAATTACTTTTCATAGAGGAATATGAAGAGAACATTTTTAGTTACAATGGCCAATTCAAAGTAACAGCATTTAAAATTTGTGCTTTTAAGGAATTCAAGTTTTATTGCAAGAACATTATTAATTTCCAAACCAAGTGTTCAATAGCATTTTATGAAGTAATTTTTATACTCGATATTTTTAGAAGAAAAATATAAAATATTTCTCATCCTTTTTGCATGAAAATGTGATAACAATATTTTAAAATTTAGAATTAGCAATTTGAAAGTTTGAAATTAAAACTCTGTGTTTTTTATTATTATAAATACCTTTAATTCATAATATAATTTATCCAATAGGGCAAAAATTAAAAAAAATAAAGGATAAGGCAAGAAAGATACGGGGTGTAAAGTTTTAATAATGTAAATGCAATATTTACACAGTGTTACATTGTATAAATTTTTGAAAAATCGTAAGATTTATCGTCATCCTTATCTGATGCGGTTTCATACATACTACTATCAGATTGATCTGAATCCATTGATTCACAGTCCCTCCGACCAATACAACCGCTGCCCGGGGCCTCTAACCCTCTCCCGAGGAAGACGTGCTCTATCATACTTTCAATTTTCTCTCTTTGTTCCTCGCACTCGGTCGGCTCGATGCCCGAATCCGGCGCCTCGCTGTCTAGTCCTTGGGTCATGACTACCAAGGCCTGGCCTGAAGGCGCGGCAGAGGGAAGACCGTGCCCTACCTCGCACGTGGTGTCTGAGCTATAAGGGTTCCGAGACAGCGCGTCGGCATTGCAATTCATTTTCCGGGCTTTTATACTATTTCATAGTCATACGAGCTTAATTTTATTTTTCAACGTGCCAGTCTGGAAGCTGGTTCTTTTAAATTATGTAGCCACACTAAAGGTTGGTGGTCCGTTATCAAAATAAATTTCCGACCATACAAATAAGGTCTAAAATGCAGTACTGCAAAAACTATGGCTAATAATTCCTTCTCGGTGGTTGAATAATTTACTTCTGCATCATTCAAACAACGAGAAGCAAATGAAGAAGGTAAATCCTCTCCAACTTTCCCTTGACTCAAAACAGCACCTAAGGGATCTGGATATTGTAAAATTGGTTCAGTGCAAATTATATCTCCTAAAGTTTCAAAAGGTAGTTTTTGAGTCGAGGTCCAGTTAAAAGGAACATTTTTCTTAGTGAGTTCAGTCAGAGGTTCTGCTATTTTTGCAAAATCTTGGATGAATATACGATAATATCCAATGAGTCCTAAAAATTTTTTGATACTTTTTACTCGTTTTGGAATCGGAAAATTTTTCACGGCTGTTATTTTCCTTGGGTCTGGTTTCATGCCATTTCTAGTTATGATATGACCTACATAAGTTATTTCTTGTCTTAAGAATTGACATTTATCGGGTTGGAGGGCTAATCCAGCAGTTTTGAGTCGTCCTAATAAAGCACTCAATTTGCAAAGATGGTCCTCTGAGGATTTAGCATAAATAACTATATCGTCCATATAGACAAATAGTTATATATCTTGTAAACCAGTCAACACTTGGTCCATAACACGTTGAAATGTGGCAGGTGCATTTTTCAGTCCGAGCGGCATTCGAGTAAACTGTAAATGTGCGAAAGGTGTGATTAATGCTGTTTTGTCTCTTGAATCGGAGTCTAATGGAATTTTATGAAATCCAGTCGCGAGATCAAGAATTAAGAAATAACGTGTACCACCGAGTTGTTGCAAAATTTCAGTAATGTGTTGCAAGGGGTAAGCAACCTTCACAGTTTTTTCATTAAGACCACGATAATTAATAACCCTCCTCCATCTTTTATTTCCTTGAGTATCAGCCTTTTTTGGCACGATTCATAAACGAGAATTGTAGGAAGAGTTTGAGACTTGGATAATACCGTTAACGAGCAACTCATCTACCTGTCTTCGAACCTCGTCCTGAAGAATAGGAGGGTAACGTCTGGTATTAATGGGTCGATTATCGGTGGTGATTATTTTATGACTGAGAACTGTAGTGGCTTCCAATTTGTCGCCAGGTAAGTTAAATTGATACAAATAAAGGTTTAGGGCTGAGGGGGAATGGGTGAACACTCTTCGAGCTTAGAGCTGGGTACGCTCAGCGTTACGGTATTTTCCGTAGTATTTATGACGAAACACTTAACCATTCCTTGATCTTGGTCAACCAGGGCTTCACCAATAAATATTCCTGGACCAGCTGAAACTTTATGTAAATATCCTTGACCTAAATTAGTTTCTTCTACAGAGAGTTCAATTAATTTTGTACAACCCGATGGTAAATAGAAAATCGATTTTTTATTTTTTGATAACTGGTTATTTCCTAATTTTAAATGAATTTCTCCAAAGGTCAAGGTAGCATTATGTTTTTCAATAAAAGATATTCCTAAAATTCCATTTTTATTCATGGGAAAAATTTTTGGGACAATTTGAAATTTTGGTTCGATTCCTTTGATAACACAGGCCGACAAAATTTGAGAAAAATCAAAAGCCAGAAATCAGACTAAACGTTTTCGAAGGATTTTGATGCGCTGAATCCGAATCCGACCTCGAAATTGCTCATGTACGTCAGATTTTCAAGATATCCTAACCTAAAAGTGCAAAAAACGCTGTTTTAGCTGATTTTGTGGTTATGTAACTGTACAAGAAAAATGTCTACCACAAAGATAATATGGAATTCGAAAGTACTAGTCCTCCCCTTTCAAACCTACTTGGATTTATTAGGATATCTTTATTTTTCACGAGAATATTGTAATTTGAAATTTTTATTTGAGCGTTCGAACCCATTAACGCTGAAGTGTTCAGATTTATACAACACATACTCTATTGCTGATGGTGCCCTTTCTATTGCCGGTGTCAGTTTTTTGTTATAACCCTTAGAACATCAAATATGGCGGTCACAATTTAGGGATTTAAAAAAACAAAGGATCCCGCACAAAATATCAACAAAAAAGCGTACAGTCGTTTGGAACCAAACTTTGCACATTGTTAAAACAATAAAAAATATGGAACCCGTGTCTTTTCATTTCTACGGAAGCCGTTTCCTAGGTGTAGAAACCACCCCTAACAAGCCACAAGCATGCTAACCCACCTGACTCTGAAAACAATAAGTTTAGTCGCATATTTTTCTTGGAATAATGAAGCTCCATGCTACAAGTGGGATAACCCACCTGCTTGCTAATCCACCTAATCCCAGAAATCACCCCTACCAAATCATAAGCAGGCTAACCCACCTAACCCTGGCAGCAGCGAATTTAATCGTTAACATTTCGTGAAATGATTGAATTCCACACTACAAGTGGGCTAACCTTGAAATGAAAATTTTCAATTTAACGTATTAACCCATTAACGCCGAGATAGTATGCCATTGTCCCTTGAAAATGTTATCTGAGGGGTTTTCGGGAGTTCCTTTTCGATTGGCTCAGTTTTTTGTTATAATTCCTAGAAGAGCGAATATGTAAAGCAGTTAGGGCTTAAAAAAACAATTTTACTATTACGATTAATTTAATATTGTACATTTAAATAGGATTTCCAGCTTACTAAGGCAAGACTTTATATTCCCCAGCTAATTATGGCAAGCCTTAGGATTTCCCAGTCAATAAAGGCAAGACTTTTTATCGTACAGCCAGACCAGACAAGACTTTGAATCGTCCAGCCAGGCAAGACAAGACTTACGATTGCACAGCCCGGTAAGGCAATACTTGGGATTGTCCAGCTAAGCAAGGAAGTACTTAATATTTTCCATTTAATTGAGGCAAGACTTTAGATTGCCCAGCTAATCAAGCGAAGAATTACGATTGCCTATTTGGTTAATGCAAGACTTGGGATTGTCCAGCTACGCAAGGAAGTACTTAATATTTTCCAGCCAATTAAGACAAGACTTTAGATTGCCCAGCCAATCAAGGAAAGACTTAAGATTGCCCAGCAAATCAAGGAAAGACTTTGAATTGCCCAGACAATAATGGCAAGACTTTGTATCGCCCAGCCAGTCAAGGCAAGACTTTGAATCGCCCAGTCAGTCAAGGCAAGACTTTGAATCGTCCAGCAAGTCAAGGCAGGGCTTACGATTGCCCAGCCAGTTAAGGCAAGACTTACGATTGTATGTCCAATGAAGGTGAAACTAATTTCTTGTTTTCTTATGGAAACGTTCGCGCTTCATGTAATTTCATACTCATCGAACAACCTAATCTTTTAAAATTCTTTAACATACTAGATACAATAGATCTAAACTTTGAATCTCGATTGTTCCCTAAAAATTTATGTACAACATCTTTGAAACTCAACCATGCAACCTTTTCAATAGATGTCATGGTTTTGATACTGTCATCATTTTGATAAGTTTTCTTATATCAAGCCCAACAAAAATACCTTCCTTAACTTTGGCATCACTTAAATGCGGAAATGTATAGCTGATATAATTGAAAACAAGAGAAAGAAAATAAGGCAAAGGAAACAAGGGTATTTAATGTATCCAGATTGTAAACCTACTATAAGATTTATCATTTTGAAGTCAGCACAAATAAGTCAATTATGAACATTGTATTTTATTTTTATCAGGAGTTATTAGAAAGTATCGTAAGATTCTTTCAGTGTAGTTGAGTGACCTACTGGAATTGCAGAGTACTTATTTCCATTATGTAATAGTACTGCTTTTAGACTTTCTGTAGATGAATCTATGAAAAGACGCCAATCTTCTGGCGTATATAAGTTTATTTTATATAAATTAATGAGTCCTTCGATATCATCACAATACACAATCCCACTGTCCATTCAAAAATACTTGATAAACTTTCCTTCACTATTTCTGCAAACAGTTACTCTAGTGCAAGGTAACAATAGCTTCCTCTCTTTGAGTATTGAAGCGCAAAGCACAGCTTTATCTTTTGGACATTTTTTCCACAATGGACCTAGTCCCAACATTTATATTCCATATCGGCTTCTACAGTACGATGATTTTATCTAATATTTTATCAACACGGCTTCCGTATGCTATCACTCTTTCACCCTAATTTCTTGCAATTGTCGATAGATCATGTGTGAGCTGGGCAGATCGGCTCTCGGGGCAAAGAAGCGATTCAAAATTTGTAACAATTCATCGATATTTAAATCTAATTTATCTTGAATATGGCGTTTCGAATCGCCAGTTATTTTAGTTCTTATTAAAATTACAAGATAATTCATTTCATTCGGTTCAATCCTAGTAGCAGCAGCTCGACGGTGATTTGCAAACGTAATTACGGACATATAGTATTACTACCATTAAATTCGGGGATAATATCGCGAGCAAGTCGTAATCCGTCTTTTCTATAATAATAAGAATTATCTCTGGCACCTATATTTCCCGTGTCTGAGTTTGCGATATACTTTCAAGATTTAAACTACCTATATTTTCTGTGCTGGGAAGTTGTGTAGTTCAGGGATTTCTGGGATTCGTTAAATTCAGTATACTATCGGCGGAGTTCTGATAGAAATTAGGGTGCAAAACAATATATTCTCCGGGCTGGAGAGAGGGCATTTCAAAATTTCGAGTTCTAGGGTTCCGAATTGGAATTCCGGAATCGACATTTACACTATTCTGACCGACAGGTGGAATCGATTGTTCGCCATCTACGTTTATTTGTTTGTTATCCTGATAGGTGACCGTTGATTGGTCGTTGAGATTCGCACCGTTTATACTCATTATGGTGATTTGATCGCGCTCGATCTAATAAAAATCTTAATAACAAACTTACTAGTTGGATGCGCAGCTGTATGTGACTCGTTACTTGTAAAATAACCTGTTTATGAATAACCTGTCGAATCGGGCGGTGAAATTTTCCTTCGTTGAGTCCTTGATCTCGTGCAATATTTAATTGATGATCGTTCAGCTTTTTTTACCTTGATTTATTTTGGTGATTTAGTGAGATATATTTAATTCCCTGTGACGGGATCACGTAAGTCGCATTAAATCTCTGTCTTTTCTGACGTAAAGTTCAGGGGAAACCCGTGGCTTAAAGACCCCTGAACACTTCTAAGTAAAATTCGAGTTTGTTTTCAGACCTTCATTTATTTATTTTATCTTTCTTTCAGCATATATTGATTAAAGAAAGATACTCGTTCTTTTTGCCCAGGTTCCAAATATTCTAGCTGCGTGCCTGGCTGGAGGCGTTTCACCTCTTTGGTTTCCGCAGGAGCGGACGAGCAACGGAAGCACCTGTGTTCCAAAGGCGTTAAGATATTTTCGGAGAATGGGTTGATAGCGCAATTTCCGAATTAAAGTATTAAAATTTCTTCGCCTGGAAATAAATACAGAGAAAAAAGGGTTCACACAAATAAAACGCTTGTTAATTTAACTTTTTTAGTAACGCTGGTTGTATTTCACTTGCAAAGGTTAGGCTGCAATATATTAATTTCGACGAATCACAATTTCACATGTTACCCAATTTTTAGTCACACACTCACAATGTTTAAACGACGAACCGAAATTAGTTGTATTGTTTAATATTGTTTTTTTTATATTCTCGATATTGAGATTTTAAGGATCACAATAATAATTGTAGAAATAATAATGCGAGTTAAACTCAAGACGGTTTTGCCAAAATAGTTTTGCGGAGGTCACGATTTTGTGACTTTGAAGCACTAGGAGTGGTTTCAAATGTCTTCCGGCGGCACTTACCTTCAAAAAAAACTTGTTCTATGATAATGTCAATTAAAAGTAGTTTTAACTCGAAAAAAGTGTATAAATGCGGTCATTTTGATGATTTTGTAACTTTGATCAATGCCAAACTCAGTGCTGACCAGCGCTGTCAGCCACCTGAACAACTGTCAAATCACCTATTCGCATATAGATATTAAACTAAATAATTGTTAATAAGGAAACTAATTGAAATAATATTTGCCTAATTTTCAACTTTCTTTCATTTAACAGTGTGTACTAGTCACTTTGAATAAAATGATAATTCCTAATTCAACTTCAAAATGTTAGGTTTGTTATGGCCGTCGATATTTAAACTAAAGCCGCGATGTGTAGAAAAATTCATGACCGTCTAAATATACAATTAGGTATGTTCACTTGAACCACCAGCTAACTTCACTTTTTTGAATACAGAAAATCTAGAGGAAATTTCTTCGAACGAATAGGCATGTATTAAGATGCAGAAGGTCACGACTTAGTTTTTACATCCCGGCTTTGGTGGTTTCAATATCATGTAGGTTTTGACTAACCTAAGATTTGGATATTATATCACGCCATGTACAATTTTTATTCCAAGACACTAATATTCACTGGAAAATGGAAGGAAATTAAAAGTTAGGTAATTATGATTATAACTGACCTGCTTATCAACATCTATTTCACCCAAGTAATATCCGACAAAATCATCTTGATAGCACCATGTTCTCAATTCTGAAGTGCGATGCTATCGTTGCAACGGTACAAAGGTTTAACTGTATAATCTTTTTACGGCACTACCATAATCTATTAGCAGAAAGGGGGAGGGTCGGTAAGGCCGGTTTTTGGCCTAATTTATTTTTGGAAAAAAAAATCTGAAAAAATCATGGTAGTATCTTATAAGTATCCCGAGTCGATTGCACGCTAAACGGACTACCCTCCACCCCCCAGCTACCCCCACCCCCCTACA
>NC_046657.1:42209546-42271699 GCF_010883055.1 Belonocnema kinseyi
AATCGACTCGGGATACTTATAAGATACTACCATGATTTTTTCAGATTTTTTGGTCCAAAAATAAATTAGGCCAAAGACCGGCCTTACCGACCCTCCCCCTTTCAGATTCAAAGACGGAAAATATTGATTTAAATGCAAAATACATTTGTTTTCCAGTATTATCCGCAATTGCCGAGAATCGAACGCACTCGCCGCTCGTTTAAAATCGCACGCCTTTTCCCTAAAGCTACGATGCCACGCTGAGAACGACACTATAAATACTGATGGGATTCATTCGACACTTTTGAACTCACAGTTGTCTTCCTCGATTCTCCTCCTCTGCAGCATTGACTTTTTGATTAAACTATCATCAATTGATAGTATGTCAAAAATGATTAGACGCGTAATAGATTTAATGCTTTCACGAGTGTTCATTTTGATAAAAAGAGATATTTCGAGTTATAATCGTGTATAAAACGACGTTTTGTACAGGATTGGAACCCGAAATGTCTCTTTTTATTAATTAGACACGTGTCCCGGCCTGTTTCTGAGGAGTATAACGTGAACGCATTAGATGTGTCTAAACTTGACGCCCCCTCTCCAAGACTGCCATAACAACTTTTTGATTTTTTTTGAAAAATCCAAAATTTTAATTTTGATCAAACAAAAAAATATGAAAAATAAAACATCCTGTTTCGTGGTCTAAGTATGCAAGTTACAAAAGAAGATTAAATAAAAAAAAATACAAATTGGTTAATCACCTTTTAATAAGATGCGTAGTTTATGTTTTATTCATAAAAAACAACATTAAAAGTAAAAAAATTGAATTTTGGAGCAAAAGACACAAACTACGCAAAAAATAAATTGACGCGATTTATTCACCCACAAAAGAGCTCCAATTAGTTATTAACCGTTTTTATGGAACGCCTTGTTTTTATTTTAGGCTTCCTTTTAATCTTTAAAAAAACATTTAAAATAAAAAATTAAAAATGTAATATACATTTGATGTAATAGTGTTAAACGTCCCGTGTAGAAATTATAACCAGGTTCGGGCCGGATTCCGGCAGGATTGCCCTGCTTGTATCCGGAATCTGGTCAGGCTGACCGGTCGGATTCTCGTTGGTTTCGTCACGCTGCGCTGTACGGATCCTGGCTGGGTTACACGATCGGATCCCGAATACAAATTGGGGTCACCCGGACCGAATCCAACCGGTTTTTGACTGAGCTCCTTGATCGCATTTTACTAAAGCCTTTTTACCACAGCGAACATATTCTGTCAACTGATAGAGATAAGAATCTTTGTCAGCACTTATTTCCACCTGTACAAAGATGTTGGAATTTCAATTTAAGAACTGCATTCATTATAATAAATATATTAACTACAAACATTGATTCAATGTAAGTACTAAAATTTAGGTTATGATTCTTAAGTTTCTATAAGAAATTGAATAGAAAGAAATTAAAGTTAAATTGCATAACAAATTAACCATAAGCGTAACTTACTTTGCATAAGTTTTTTTACAAGAAATAAAATAAATTTCAGGGGTTTCACGTGACGTCCTAACCTATGAAACTGGTTGAGAAAATTGATTTAATATTAACGTTGAAGAATATTAATAATGCTTACTTATTAACAAAATAATTCACTTACCTTTATGAATAATCCGCTTGCTCCTGAAAATTGGATACAATTTTGTGAAATTTAACAAATTTCTTAACTGATAACCTGGCGTCCACCGACGTTTTACTGCGTCTTTAGCATTAAAGACTCCAGAAGTCGCCGAATTTTTATTACGTGCAAGCATGATAACGTAATTCAAAACCTTGTTCGGAAAAGATTATTTCTCTTCTTATTACGTTTTTTGCTTATTTAAGATAGTATACAAATACATTAAAAATAAGCAAAAATCGTATCACAAAAAAATAAGTATAGTTTCACTGAGAAACTATGTTTGAAAACAAAAAAGAAGTTGGTCAACGATTTCGCAGTCACGGTAAGTCTGGAAACCGCAGAACCAAAAGTGGGAAACCATATAATTAAAATTAGGTTAATTTTTCTTTTATAATTGATAAAAAAACACCTAAAACACAAAAAATTGGTATTTCGCCAGTCAGATATTTACAAACGACCCACTTACGGCAGTCGTTTGTGGATATTTCTTAAGATGTTTTTAAGGTTATGATACTTCTATTATGCACCATTTTTTGGGCCGACTGGGTCCCGGTGGGAACTCGGTCAGATCCCGGCCGGGCAATTAACAAAATAGTATCCCGGTTTACCCCGGTCAGATTACTACACGGAGTAATGTAGAAAAGTTCGCATTTTGGAAAAAATCGAGGGCGAAGCACAAGATACGCGATGAGAATGTGTTCGTTAAAGCCGAAGCAGCTTTAACAAAAAATAATTCGCAATCACCAAATTACAGTTTTTTCAATGCTTTGACCTTTAATTTTAAAAAGTTTGTGCAAAAATTTGGGGAAGTACAAATTCCGAGCATACAGCGTGAAGTAAATACATTATCGAGCGCAAAGCGCTAGAACCAAAACTCGCGCATCCTAGACGCATTGCAATTTGAAAGCAATAAGAATTTTCCCGCGTAGCGGGCAGATTTTTATTCGTCTAAGAATTCAACCAAGTGTTAATTTCTTTTCATACCCTATAAATTCTTAATCAATAAATATATTATAGATTACATAAAAGAACCAAAACATGCATTAGTTAATTAAAAAAAAACATTTGCCAGATTTACATTTTGCATCGTTTCAGCCATAATTATTATACGTAATTGACGAAAAACTGTGATTTTTTATTTCGTTTTATCACTTTATTTGTTTATGAAAACTAGAACTTTAAAGATTGATTGTTTCAAAATTCAATTAGTTAGCAATTCTTATGCAAATTTTGGCACATTATCTTTAAATGTTCAGTGTTTGTATATATTTTTAATATCTTAATTTATACTGCCAAATGAAACGACTGAAGAATCCCGAAAAACAAAATTTCCGAAACTGTAAAATTTCCGAATAATAAAATCCTTGTTGAAAATTTCCCAAGTATGAAATTTCTGAATTATAGGAATTAAAACATTGTTATTTTAAAAAAATTAATATAATTTATTTATTAACAACACAATTATCAAATATCTGTATCAAAGGAATTTTTTAAATAACAATTATTGTATAAAAAGTGTATAAAGAAATTAGTTTACAGACTGCACATTTTGAAACAAAATTGCTCATTCAGAAATACATTCTTTTTAATTATTGTAATTTTAAAAAAATTTAATTATGTTATACGGTTTTGAATATTAAAGAAATTTGTCTGCTAAATTATTTGTTTATTCCATTTAAAAATAATAAATAATATTCAACAAAACAATTTTTTTGATTCCTTAAATTCTGGAATTTTTCAGTTCGGGATTTTTATATTTCGGAAATTTTATCAGTTTTTCAGTTTTATTTTTTGTGATTTTTCGGTCCTCCCTTGACAAATTGCCAAGTTCAAACTTTGAAACAAAATTTAATACACCAATCACATTGGCTAGAAACGTGTTGTTTTTTGTATATATTTCCAGCTCAATTTGATGGTGTTAAAATTTTTTTTGGAAGATTTGAAAATATGTTAATTTAACCCATTTGTATAGACTCGTGAATCATGAAAAATATGTTTTATATTGGAGAGGTTTAATACTTCTCGTTTAATTTTAGTATGCCTTACAGACAGTTACGCAATTTTTAAAAATATTGGCATTTATGTTTCATACAACAAGATTTTTCTTCACATTAAAATCTTTTAAGCTTCATTTTAATCTTTAGTACTGTACTGTTTAATCTTTAGTACTGTACTTTTCATTAAAAAACTCAGATTATTTTACTCAAAGAAAAATTTATTGGATTATTGACATAAACTATTGCATTAATAATGCAGAATTCAATAGCACCGGCACTATTGATTCAAAAGAACTTTTTTCTCATTGTTGTACAGCCTTTAATAAATGATTGTAAAAATTGTCATTAATTTTTTTAACCTTGTATTTGTTCCACTTTTTTTTCATCTTCATGTACCGATTCCATTGACTGTTCGCTGTAGTATCCGAAACCTCGCTGTTTCTTTTTGCAAAAATATGCTACATGACAGATTACCGCATGCAATCTTAGTGTGACACTGATTCATAAATTTAGAAAACTTCTATGAAAATAATTTGAGAAAGAAAGTTTTGAGTAAACCAAAGAGTGTAATGCTTCTCAATATATTTAAAATGGTAGCCGATTTTCGCGATGATATTAATTCGTGTTTTACCGTCACACTACATCCAAAAATTTTTTATTTCTATTGAAAAATTTCATAAAAGTTTTCTAGATTTAGGAATCAGTGTTATACCAAAAGTGCATGCGGTAATCTATCATTTAGCATATTTTTGCAAAAAAACAGTGAATTCTTCAATACTACAGTGCACTGTCAATGTAATCGGTTCCTGCAGATTTGAAAAAAATTGGAACAAATACAAGGCTAAAAAAATTAGTGATAATTTTTACAATAGTTTATTAAAGGCTGTACAAAAATATAATAGTCAACATGTTTAGTTTTCATTTTCTTGAGCATATTACTTCTAAACATCATTGCCATATAATTTTTGTTAAAAGTGTTTTTTTACGTTGGTATAAAGTTAGGTACATTGAAAATTATGTGATAATACACTTATTATGCAAGATTTATATTAATAAGTATAATAAATATCATTTTTGTACTTTAAACATAACTTATTTCGAAAATAAATCCTTTTTTTGAAATTACTTAAAAAATTGATATTAAAAAAAGCAAAAATGAAAAACGGCTCTAATGATACGCGTCAAAAGATAATAATCACTTTTTAAACATAAGGTTGAGTTGATAATCTCAATTCAACCGTTCTTTATTGATAAATTTAGATACAATCGTATTAGATGTTTATTACAGACTGAAGTCGGGCGTTGTTCTTACGCACACACACACACACACACATACATATATATAGTCTAGGAAATCTAGTGGGGGAAGATTCATAGTTCCCTTTGTAACACCCCCGTTTCTGAACAAAATTTCGTCCTTGAAATTATATTACTACTTTTCTTCCTTTTATAAGAGTTTGACGAGCATCTTCTGAAGGGGGTTGCGCTTCAGTAGTGTAGGTTATAACATGAGGTTGGTTTTCGACTATATTTTTAATGCAAAGTAAACATACTTTCTTAGGTATACATTTTGTAATATAACGAAATAATCCGCATCGATTTAGTGAATAGATAATTGCTAAGGTTCTTGTTAAGTAACCTAAATAATGTAGCCATTCTATACTTGTTTCTTTCCAAGTTTTAAGTCTCCTATGAGTAGATATTCGCTCAAGCATCTTTTGTGCGTCATCTAAGCTAAGACGTGCATTTCTAAGTTCATCAATGTTAAGTTGCTTAGGCATCTGTATTAACTTAGATTCTAAGTTATCTAAATCTTGTTCGCTGTTTTTTATGTCATAAGTTACATTGATAGTGATTGTTTCTGATATTTCTAAGTTCCTGGGTAAATCAAGTTTATCTTCATTACTATACATTTGGCAATTACTTCCTGAGATTAAAGTATTAACTTCTATATGAATTGATTTGATATTTTATTCATAAGCAATGTCTATATTAACATTAATTGTTCCGCATATCTACGTAGTAAGCTGGCTTCAGAAGTATTTGTATCAGAGATGCGTAAATTAGGTTGATTCCTCTTAATAATTAAATATTCACTAGTATTTTTACTTTTATCTACTGTTTTTTGGTCTGTTGGTACGTAACTCTCTTTGTAAATTATTATCAAATCATGGTCAGGGATTAAGGAAAGGAATACTTTATTAAATTTAGTTGGTATTGGAGCATTACTTGCGATAGTTAATTTTTTGTCTCTAAATTCTTCTATTAACCATCCTAGATATCGCAACCAATCCTCTTCATCATATTCAGGCATATTTGTTTTTGGTATTTGTTTCCATAACTTACCTTCAGCATTTGGTTTTGTTTTTACTCTATCGTTTGTCACAGGGTTTTCTTTGCATTCATAAAATTTTTCAAAAAATTGATCTTCCTTTGTTGGGTTTCCAACAAAGTATACCTAAGAACATCATGACCTGATTCCTCAGTTTCAGGTCAGCCCTGAAGATGTGAACTGCAATGTTCACGAAACGTCGGCAAACAATTCGTAGTTTTTTACACGAGTGAAACCCGAAATATCTCTTTTTATCAAAATTAATCATCGTGAAAGCATAAAATCCATTCTTAATTTATTGCCTTTTTTCGGTACGACCCAGAGCGGTGAATTGTAAGGTGAATCTGAGTGTCTTATGACTCCTTTCGCAAGCAATTCTTTACACTCATTTTCAATCAATTTCTTATGGGCTTCAGGATGTTTATGTGATTTCAAATTAACTATTTTTCCTGAATTTAAAGTTATTGTGTGGTGTGTTAACTTTGTACAGGGTGCTGGATCTCCACGTGATGTAAAGATTTCGTTATATTTTACTATTATTTTTCTGATTTCTTCTCTAATTCCTTTTTCAATGTGTGATAGTCTGGAATTTTTTTGCAATTCGGAAATTCTATTCACTGGGTATGTTGTGTTCACGTTCTCACTCCCTCCTTCAAATTGTATCTCGTCTCAAGATTCAATGGACGTGATTTTTTCATAGTTAATATTGGAAGGAATTTGAATGGGTTTTTTACTGTAATTAAAAATAGGTATAATAATTTCATTATTTTTTATTCGGTAAATTCCATCGAGTATACCTTTTTCACTTTCTATCCATATGTCATGGTTTTGATCTTCGGATTTAATTCTACAAATTGTACTTGAGTTTTGTAAAATGTATTCTCCGTCGTCGTGAAGGGGTAATTTTTTATTTTCTAAGATTAAATGCTTTGGAGTGAGGGCATATCTTTTGTACATTTGAAAAAAGGTAGGCCTACTATTCTACAAGTAGTTTGTATTGTTCTCCGTCTCTGTGTCTTCTGACGATGTATTGTAACGTCCATTGATTGCAGAGATTCGGCTAAATTCTCGTATTCTAGTTGCTCGTTTTCTTCCTCTTGAGTTATGTCTTCCGAGTTTAAGTAATTTTCCTGGTTCTCTTGTAAGTTGTTTACTCTGTTGGGTGGACGCTTCTGTCCGTAAGTATTCGTAAGATTAATGTTCGAACTGGTTGTGCTTCGCGCAACCACATTTCAGTTTCTATGGCTTGGTTCTGAGCTTCTATTAGATTAGTGGGTTTTTTTGCTTTTACTTGAAGCCCAATTTCTCTTTTCAAGTTTAATAGGTATCGTTTATGACATTCTTTGTCTTCAATATTTAGGGCAATTTTTCTTTCAATAACAGACGAATGCTCGATTTGAACTGCATATTTTAATGCGTTTACTATTTGTTTAAATCTTAAGTTGAAATTCTGTACTAATTCGGTCGGTCCTTGTTTACAGTTTTCTAATTTAGATCTTAATGCTGAAACCGAGCCTATTTGTAAAAGATTTTGACGTAGAGCATCAAACAAATCATCATAAGTTTTTATACTAGTGTATCTTATAGCCCTTTCTGCATTATCTTTTATTTTCTTCGCTATTACAAAATCTATTAATAAATCTTCCTGGGTGCATCTTTTTTTTGCTTTCTTAATGGAACTTATGAAATCTTCCACACCGATGAGTTCATGTCCAGTGATTTCTTTGATAGTCCTAATAATATATTTAGCTGGGATACGGTCGATTTCACTTTTAGATTTATTTTTGGGGATCCGGTTTGAGTTATTTTTTTATTCTAGGTTACGAGTTACTGCATTTTTATTTTCGAACGTTCGTTGTTTTGATCTTTCCTCCCTTTTATGTATCGATTCGTAATCCTCATCTAAATCATTCGTTAATTCAGGGCCTATATCCGTCTCTATTTCCCCTTTTGAACCTGCTAGTCGAGCTAACTGTTGAACTTCTGAGATTCTATTATCGTTTTCTTTTTTAAGGGTGTCAAGGTTGATATCCATTACATCTAGTCTTTTCAATATAAGTTGTAACATTGCTTCAGTTCCCATTTGAGGAGGTGCTGAAGGAGAGGGATTGGGGTTCGAGTAGTCATTTGACATATTTACTGTTAGGTAGGGGAAAACAATCTCGTCTATTAATGATTCTGTACTTGATTTTGTCTCTTCAGTAAGGTAGTCGGTTTCGTTTTCTCGATATCTATGGAAAGCCAGTTTGTTTACTTAAAAGAAATTTTTTTTTTTCAGCTCGTCTACTAAAATTATTTGGATAAATAATAGTATTCAATTGGGATTCAACAAATTCTACTTTCTTTCAAACGATGTTTAATTTCTCGTCTTTTTTTCGTGACATTATTCGCGTTTAAACCTTGGTTTCTTGGGATCGTGCTACAACAATGCTAAGAAATTTCAGGTAGGTGTTTTGTTTATTGACGGACACAGAGGCCAGGGAGCACCATCAACGTGTGTACGGACGTAAGCCTACAGTTTAGTAGTATTTGGGTGCGAATTTTATGATTTTAGTCATAAAATTTGCCTTCAAAGACTGAAGTCGGGCGTGGTTCTTACATATATATATAGTCTAGGAAATCTAGTGGGGGAAGGTTCAGAGTTCCCTTTGTAACACTAAGAATGATTTTTTTTTTAAATTGTTTCTGAAACATTTTAGAAATAAACCCAAAAATAATGTAATACCAATTGATTAATATTTTTTATATTTCTTTTTCCTATTGTGGAAATAAACATTTATATGCAATTTCTTTCAATTTCCGTCTAATACTCTTACTTCGTTGATTTCAGGTGGATTTGTCACAGTGCGTAAAATGAAGAACGGCTTCATAATTCTTCAAAATAAACTCAATGATTCACTAATAGTGAATGAAAGACAACTAAAAGATTTGCAGTTTTGTCATTGGAAAAACTCCCAAGTACAAATATTTTTTAAATAATTTCCGGGATCACAGTCAGTCTCCTACTTGCTGTTTCCCCCCTATATTTCTCAAAATTCCCTACATTCCCTTGAATTGATTTTTCCCCTCTTTTTTCGACGTTTTTTCAAATTTTGTTTGAAAAGATTCTCATAAGTATAAATTAATTCCAGGATTTATTTTTCCTCAGAGGAAAAACGGATTACGTCACGCGCTACGAGCAAAAACGAGTGTAAGTTTTAACTCGTTTTTGCTCGTAGCGCATGGATTAATTCGTTTTTCCGCCAATTAAAAATAAACTGACTTCTGCTCTTCGGCTCTTTTTCATTTTAGAATAAAAAATTTAATGCAATTATAAAAATAAATCAGTTTAGTCGACAATGTATTAACAAAGTGTTACGATGACACTGTAAATATAACTCTTAGTGGCTGCTTCCAGCTTGCTTTTTTTCGTATCATTAACTTTTAAAATAAAAATGTACAGGCAAACCTAGGTTTAATGTCACGGTCAGCCCCAAAATTGACATTACATCCCATTTTGACTGTATTTGTAAATGCTTCCAAATATTATTAATAAATAAGAAAATTTTATATGTGAATAATTTTTCACTATGGAAAAATAATTATGTCCTAAACTTTTTTTGCTATCGCAATATAATTCGTGCAAAAATTTAGAATGATTAATGTTTTTTATTTGGTAATATTAACTTCATGGTACTAATATTTCAGAATATGTCTCTAACGAATCTGAAAGATTTTCAGGCTCTTTGCGAATTTTATGATGTTTCAAGAGAATCGAAAAATTCTTAAGATTACTGTATAAAGGGGAAATGATTTTTTATTTTGAAAAAATAATTTTCAAAGAATACTTCAAAAACTTTTAAAAGACCTCGAAAATTGTAAAAATAGAATCTGCACTATTTTATAGCAATTTTAACCATTTTTAGGAAAGATGTGATACATTTTAAAAGATATTTAAAAGGTTTAAAAATGTATGCAGAATTAAATTTTTTTGAATATTTCGAAAAAGATAACTTTTAAGAATTAGTAATATTAAGTAAGAATTAGTTAAAATTCAAAAAGTCATTTACACAGTAGTAACAATTTAATTTTAAGATAACGTAAAAACCACGTTATATTATCAAAAAGTTATAAAGATATATTTAATAGCCGGAATGCCTATCAGAGAGGGGAATAGGAGTTGGATACCGAGAGAGAGGTTGAAAACATTAATGAATCTGTCACGTCCTGTGACGTATAGTAACTATGTTATTTATACTTATATTATTAATCATCGCTATATTTATAATTATAACTTATATTAATAAGTATGAAAAGAAAGGATTATGTTCTCATAAAAACGCACAAACTCGTGCATGTTTATTATTATCCAATATGTTAAAATCAATATTTTAAACATCGTTGTACAAACTACGCATTTTGTACATCTTGACTTTCAATACACCGCCAAAATACAATGATTTCTCATCTACAAATCTTCGGCCGCTGCTCATAAAAGTCAGCCACGAAACATTAAAGAGGGTGGCACAATGGCCAGTTCCTTGGACTCAAGGTACTGCACCCCGATTCTACGCCTTCAGACATAGACACCTGAATATACATAAAAATCAATTGATATCAATTGTATCGTCCCCTCGCCGTCAATTTTTTGGTCATCAAGTTTTTGGTTCTGATCACAATAGAATCTAACATATATAAACCCATGATCTGAATCAAAAGTCAGTCAAACATCGAATTTCAAATCGGGTGGAAGCTTTGCCCTAGAGTACAACGAAGTAAATCTTAAGACTATTACATTAATTAAAAGACTCCGGTTATTTGGAAACTATTTCCAAATTGTCGAAATACAAATTTCAAAATAAAAAGTAGAACCAGTGTTGTTCTTCGGAAATTACATCGAATTGAAGTCGATTAGAATTTCAAATCCCTTTCAAATAAGTGAAACTTCACTCAGAAGATCCCTTTTTGACAGTACCATTGTCAACCATAATTACCCCTGAGCACCAGCAGGAGAGTCGAGGCTACCTGCATACTACAGGCTCCTTTGACAATACTCATTGTCAACCATCGTTATGGTGAATCACCAGAAGGACGATCAGGCCCACCTGTTAACGTTTAATCACCAGCACGACTACCTGAATCCTACCGAACCAACGACAACAAATCTCATCGAGTAGGAAAATACCAGTCTTAAAGGGATCTTAAGATATTCCAGCGATCCCCAGTTTTAAAAGTGCGATTTGGATTACAAAAATTGGTGAGTTTTGTGAACGAGTTAAGAACTCGAAATATTTACTATTTCTTTGAAACTCAAATATTAAGATCTAACTTCATTTTAAGGTGGAGATCTAGAATGGAGTGTTTCTGCTACCTGTGAGACTCCAGTGCAAATCAACTTTCAAATCAAAAATATCAGTACATTTTAAAATTAAATCAAGTATTAACATAATCCTTTTCAATATTTTCAAATTAGCTATCTTTCTTTAAAACTGTAATTTCTTAAATTTAATAAACTTTTAAATATTGTAGATTCAGTTATATTTCAAGTTATTTTTAGAATAGTGTGTAGTTATCTTGACCTTCGGAAGTTATTCTCATCCCTGTTTCGAAATCCTAGATTTCGTTCAAAAACGAGAAACCCTTTAAATAATTATTTTTACCAAGGTAAGTTTCTGCCTTTTAGGACGTAATAAATCAATCGATAATTAAATAAAGAGGCATTTATTGCCACTTACAAACTGGTGTTTGCCAGCCTGTGGATAGGGGTTGGCAAACCGTGAAGTTCCGCCCGACCAGTGGATCCAGGTGGATTCACTGATGGTGGAAAACTGTTTTTTATCTCTTGATTTTTTTTTTCTAGAATCGTCCTCATTTAAAATGTATGTTTCATGATATTCTGCTCTGTGCCCGTCCCTTGCGGGCCATCCATATACCACTAGGACAATTTAGAGGGAGAGGGGTGTGGCAAAATTTCACGCTTGTCCACAAGGTGGACGAGGGGGTTGGGCTTCAATCCACGTGAACGCACATTACCCTAAATTTGCGAAAAATATACTAAAATGAGACCAGCAGGCCTCGAATTTGCATGAATTGAAAATAGAGTAAATAGTATCATTTTTTTAAATAGTGTCAAACATTTTTTTAAATGTTTAAAATGAACTTCAATGACATTGAAAAATGTTTTGATTGTCTACAGATGATCAAATTTCCTATTTATTTATCGCAGACTTCACAGTCTTACCTTTTTTTCATTTGTCCATTTAACTTTAAAAATTCTAATTTTTTGCTCGAAAATTTAACTACTTGGTAAAAAAAATTTTTTTTGCTAATTCATCTTTTTTGGCATATCATAAATCTTCTTAGTTTAAAATTGAACTTTTTGGTGACAAATATATGTATTTGGTTTAATATTTGTATTTTTTGGTAGAAAATCAATTTTTGTATTACAAATGCAATGGATGGTTAAAAATTAATGTTTTATTTGAGGATGCATATATTTTATTGACAACTCGTCTTTTTTGGTTATATTCAACTGTTTTTCATTAAAAAATAAAATTTTTTTCGTTCAAATATTAAATATTGTATTTTCTGTGGAAAATTAATATTTTCAGTTTGAAAATACAACTGTCATGTTAAGAATTTGTCTGATTGTTTTAACTGAGAATTTAACTGCATTTTTTTTCATTTGCATTTCTTAGTAGAAAATTCAACTATTTGGTTCAGAATTCCAATGATTTGTCAAAAATTCTTATTTTAGTAGAAAATCATTTTTGCTCCGACGTACTTTTTAGTCCGCTTTTGTTAAGAGCCCCTTATTTAGTACTATTTTTACGTAGAAAAAAGTATATAAAGGCAGTCCTTTTGACGATCCTCTGATTTTGATACAATAGGGGTGGTTTTAAATATTTCTTTTATCGGTTCTTACCCCACCGAAAGAACTTGTTTTTGGACAAGGTTATTTTGTACTATTTTTAAGTCGAAAAAAGTGTATAAAGGCGGTTATATTATAACAGATATCAAGCGATTTGATCAAAATAAGGTTCTCAACTGAATGCATTTTCTAGCTTATGTGTTTTCGATACCACTTCTTTAGAAGACCAACCTGCTGCATCAGTAGGTAAGAATTATGTCTTTGAATGACAAAAAAGAAAATGTATGTTAAATGAAAACTGATCGGCAACGAAATTTCAGAACAGATGCAACCACGAAACAAGAGAACAGTGATGGCGACTGTGCAAAATACTTCCTCGTGCGGCCTGGCAGCAACGAGCAACATTGACGAAAAGTCCACACTAGGTACAGTCTTAAGGCTAAAACGTGAACGAGTTTTAGTGTTTTCTATCTCCCCTAGGTGGCGCCTGCGTTGATGCTTGTGTGGTCGAATGGGAAGATCAGGAATATAGAAACATGGCGGACATGTAAATAACGAGTGAGTGATTATATTAATCATGTCCTCAAATTATTTACATTTTCTGTTTGAAACAAACTTACATTATTTTTATTTTTAAACTGAAAAAGAGACCAATTTGTTCAGAGTGATACTCAAGTGCTGGGCTTAATGTCTCTGTTTAAATATTTTTTCATTTAGAATTATGGGAAGAATAATTTGCACAAGCAAACCATTTCATACAATATCCAGAAATCTCAATGAATTTTCTATCATGCGCTATTTCATGTGTTTTTATATTGCATAAAATGGTTTGTTTACATAAATCATTCTTCTTGTAAATCTAAATAAAAAGATATATTATAAATTGCACGGTATGGAAGAGGAGCGGGGCGAAGGGGCTGCCGGATTAGAGCTGTAGTTTGTTCTATATCCGATAGATGGCGCCACTCCGTTACTTTACTATGTTCATATTCTTTAACATGGGACTGTACGCAGTGTGGAAAAGTCGTTATGCGACTAGAATAAGATGTGTCAACTGAAATCCGCCGGCGTGCGCGCGCAGGCCTTAAAAGAACTTTATTAAATAAATTTGATTCTTTTAATTTAGCAGAATTTACTAATTCGAATTGTAGTGTATTATGTCTCTTATAGTTTTTTAGGTAATCCTAGTAAGGGACTCATCATTGTCCTACAAGAAACCACTTTACCGATTTTATGGTAGTGGTATTTTATATTTCACACGTGACCCAATGGAACTCCTCTGCTCACGTAAGCGGCGGCCAATCACACATTGAAATTGATTAGAGATCCTCAAGGGAGAGTTGAGACACGGGTACTTAAATTCTGATTGGTGCCGCTGTACCGAAACCCGCTATTCCAAAAATGGCGCGAGTTTCAGATGGATTGTTCATTCCACAGTAGATTTAATAAAAAATAAAGACAATAGTATTAAACTAAATATTTAAAATTAACGGAATGTTATTTTTATTATTTTTTGATACATTATATTTTATAATTTAACGAAAAGTTAGGTATATATTTTATACAAATTTGCATAAATCAAACTGGTTAAATAAATGATTCTTGTAGGTTGGAAGCAAAGCCTTGGTTCGACAAGTTCATAAATACAAGCAAAATAAATTATAGATAAGAATAAAAATTTTAATGATGAAATTATATAAATTCATATTCTTAAAATATTTGAAAAATTAGTTTCAAGAAACATAAATAAATTTTTCAAGGTACGCAAGAAAATAAGATAATAAATAAGAAGAATAGTAACATCAAAAGCTCCCAGTAATCGTGAAGGTCCTAATAATCATTAAAGTTGGTCATAATTTCAGTATGTTTTTTAAAAATATTGTAAAAGTAACATCTGATAATAAAAACACATTTACTTTCAGAAGGATTATTTCAGTATAAAATACAGGAGTTTACAATCTTTGCAAAACATTTACATCTCAAAAAAATTTATTCAATATTTTCCTTGGAAAGTGGGTTAGGCACAACTTCCATTAACTTTTCCATTCATCACAAAACTCACATATCACACATGAAATATCACAGCTACAAAATAGATAAGTTAGGAAAAAAAATTTACCATAAGTAGTGGTTCGAAAGTTGAATATGTTCAACTTTCAATAGGTATACCTGATTGAACTGATCTGCACCTACTTCCTGTCAGTACGATTCCAAATGTAATCAGGGTTGAATGGCAATCGAGAACCACACAGGCACGGTATCAGGATCGCCGATTATCTCCCGTAGATCGCTCATATTCACGGGAACCATAGGGATGTCTTTAGGATATTCGAAGTCTTTAGGACATCAATGGGGCATGCATGGACGTCCTAAAAACGTCTTAAGGACGTCGTCAGGTTTACAATGTCTTTGCTCACTGGGTAAGGAATATTTAAATATAAGAAATATTATAAAAATCGAAATTCATTTATGGTGAAAAGATATTAGGAATAGGTTTCTTTTTTCTGGAGATGTAGAGAGTTTGAAAGATAGGGCAGCGGCGGGTAATGTGTCGCACATGTTATCCGGAAAAATTCTACTGTACTTTTTGACTAATTTTTGGTCACTTTAAAGATACACACATAACCCCCCAAAATATCTTTTCACAATATGATTTGAGTGATTAGCTTTATTGAGCAGATTTTTTCACTATACAAAACAGTACACATCAAAAAATACAGTACAGTAAATACCTCTCGCTATAAATCAATCAATTTCTGTAAATGAGGGTGCACTATATTAACCGCCGCGCCACATTGCCCGCCGCTCCCCTATAAGAAGCATTAGAGGAATCTTTCACAATGAAAAACTGTTATTATTTAAACGCGATACATATTCCAGGATGAACGTTGTAAAATTAATTATTATATTATTTGCTAATCCCTGGAAATCTAAAAAACTGAGAAGGCGGATAAAGGCCTGGGCTCTGGGGTGAGATTACAAACCTCAATTTGAAGAATCTTTCTACTATGTGAGTTAGACAACGTTGTGAAATCGATTCGAATCCACTTTTTTTTGGCCTATCTTCTTATCGTATGAGATATAGATTTTTTATCTTTTTTAAAATGTTGGGAGTTGAAAACAAGAGTGTTCCGGAAGAGATAGGGAAACGGAGCTTTTTTGCATATAATTTGGACATCAAATGGAACCATTTTGAGGCAGAAAATTTAAGGTCTAGAAGTTGGGGCACTTTTTGATATTTTCTTTAGATTTTTCACTAGCTTGGATGTTGAAAAGGAGGGTGTTTCGGAAAAGATAAGGGAATGGAACATTTTTGGGTGTCTTTAAACATTGAATGGAAGCATTTTGAGGCATAACATTTTAGGTCTGGAAGTTAAGGAATTTAAACTTTGAACGAAAATCACATGGGATGTCTTTATTATGTATTTATGATCACTTCATGATATCTCCATGTAATTCAGAAATTTGTAATATTTCAGAGCATTTAAGCCTTGTGAGACAAAAATGTGTAACTTGTATTTCTATTAACACTTGAATTTGAGTTAATTTAGAATAATGATAATCTTCTACAAGGTGCTTCAAAGATGTCCTAAGGACATCCTTACGACATTGTCCCCTGGATATCCTTTTAAGGCATCCTTAAGACGACAAAATGCCAGACATAGGACTTTTTAAAGACACCCTTAAGCCGTACTGATAATATCTTTGAGATATACTTTATGGAACTAGATTAGAACGTCTTTATTACGAAATTATGACGTATTTTTGTAAAAGCCTAATGACTTCCACAAAAAGACGTCGTTAAGATGACTTTAAGCCAAGTCCGCCCATTGGGTATCTTCTATACACTGCTTTAAACATTATTTCACGGAGATGTTTATATGCAATTTAATATTGAAGTATGCTATTTTTACAGAGCCTTCATTTAAATTTTGATCTCAATTAAATTTGTCAATTAATCAAAAATGCATCCAGGATGTAACTCACTGGTCGTATTTGACTGACTTGTGCATTTAACTTACCTGATTATTCTTTTTTTAAACGATTCTGCCGAAGATATTTCAATTCCAAACGCAATTTAAGAAAAGAATTTCACTAAATCTCAGTTAATATCGCCTCACGATATAGAGCAATTTAAATATTAGCCTAGTAAATCTCAATTACCAAACTGAACGAATACTCACTCTCTGAATTTGAATTAGTGAAATAAAACTGATTGTCAGTTAAGTCCCACTAACTTATTGAAATGGTTCAGTATATAGAATTAATTTACATTGGTAAAAATGATGCAAGGGCGAGCGAAACAGAGAATAATTACGCTCCTGCAATAACTTGCGAATTCCTGGGCGAATGGATTATAAAGGTATCAAGTATCGCTGTGCGAAACAGGTGCCGATGCGTGCGCAATAAATTTAGGTAGAAGGGATGATCGAAGCCACGGCGTTGGGACCAGGCTGATAAGCGAGGATCGAAGAGATCGTCAGTCGACACCAAACATTAGTGAGAAGTAGCCGTTTGGTTTTCGACTCTCTCCTACGAGGAATTATTTCGAAGCTCATCGTGATTATAGATCACCACGAATCTAGGTAAGGAGGACAGGGAAGGGCTTAAGGGTGTTTTGAATAAAATTAAATCATAAAAGAAGTCAATTATAAACTTTCATTCCATTTCTCTTAATTGCAAATTCGTCTCCTCTTTGATAGGCTGAGGCTATACTGGAGGGTTACCCGTTCATCTTAGCGCAACCCATTCTTATGGGAACAAAAGGATGCCAGTGTGCAAACCTTTTATTATCTCTGCAAAAACGGCGACTTGGTTCGGTTAAGGCGGAAGAAAACGCCCGTAAATTCTGACAATTTTTGAAAACTTGTCTGTATTGGCAACTTGTTAATTGCAAGAACCAATACAGCGAGGATACACCAATTTATAAGAAATTATATTTGGAGTGCAATGGACATTAATGAGTTTTATCTCACAGAATCATGAGCTCAAGCTTTGCTTCACCATAAGGAAAAAAAATTAAAGAAAAATTGACAGATTTCCACGTAAATAAACAAAGGGTAAAATGAACAGATTTCAAATTAGAGTTACGATAGATCCAGAACTCAGCGATAATTACATAACAAATGGGTTTCTGATGCAAAACTATTTTAAGATCAATGGACTAAAAGTAGAAAAGAGTGAATTACAATTCAATGTTAATTTCGAACCAGAAATTGTTGATAGAGTTTCTTTTGGGATTTTTGTAAATGATCAATTGATTCGTTTCAGGTTTGTCGTCCCAGCAGGATTGGAACTGACGTGTGTATTCGGTACCAATTTCCTGAGCAGGGCAAATTAAAATCGATACATTCAAAACTTATGATTAATTTCATGAGATGGAAATAAAAAGAAATTAGGAGAATAACGTTACATTATGTAGTTAGAATATTGTATATTAGTAAAAATGCGTTAATTTAATTAGTAATTATTGTTATTGATATACGTACGCACACCATCAAAATTCATAATTGTATATTTCTGAAAAATTTTCAATGTAAGTGAACCTACAAGAACGCATTTAATGCAAAAATATTTTATTCATTTATACTATTTGTGAAAAGTAATACTTTAAATTATTTCAATAATGATTATATGCGAAAACAACTGACACGAACCAGGGTGTAGTGCAAACCAAAAAAATGTTCAGTGGAAAATGAACCTGATTTTCTGAGCAAGATTTCCAGTTTGTAAGCTACTATTTTTAAATTAGATGCCCCAAATCTGGCTTGAAAATTTAACAACTTTGTAAAAATATAACCCTTTTCGTTCTAAAATTCAACCATGTGGTTGAAAACTTAACTTTTTTCTTGTAAATTCATATTTTTAGGTTGTTTGGAAAATACAGTTTTTTGTTTGAAAACTCCTAATTTTAGTTAAGAATTTGTCATTTTATTTGAGAATTCGTGTCTTTGGTTAAAAAAAGATTTTTCTTTTAAAAATATTTCTTATAGAAAGTTGCATTTTTAACTAAGAATTTATTTGTTACATTTTTTCAGTTTATGATTCCACTGCTTGATTAAAAAGTTATTTTTATTTATAAATTTCACTATTTAGTTAAAGCCTAATGAATTGTAGTGACATTCTCTTTTTAGAAAATTAATCTTCTATTTAAAAATTCAACTCAACAATTAAAGTTCAAATAATTTAAGTTAAGAATTTACCTTTTTGGTTGGAACTTCGACTATGTGGTTAAAAATTAATATCTTCTGTTTAAAATACTATATTTCCACCTAAAATCTCAAGAATTTAGAGATTTTGTAGAATATTTTAATATAATGCGTATCGTGTATGTAATTCAAAAGAATTTCTTCTATTTTCTTAAAAAGTCACCTTATTTCCCTTTTTTCAGAGCCCTTTGGCCAGTGAAAACTTTTCGATAGAACAAAATTTTTTTCTTTAATTAATGTGATACTTTTACAATGTATTTTACTATTTTAATCAATAAAATTTAAAAAACAACTGATCTATCAGTAAAAATCCTTAGTATTGAATTTGTCATTTGAATTTTCACTAATTAAAATTTAGGGAGCAGAAAAAAGTCTATAATAGCCTTTCAACCCGAGTTGTGCACGCTATTTTTCATCATGCCTTTATCGGAAATCGATTTTTCAGGGGTTAAGCACCGTGTTGATTACGATCGACAATAATATTTTGACAGTAGAAAATAGGTTAGAGTAGTCGCTTGAAGTTGGCTGCAGCGCGCCTGCGATTATGACAGAAATGGAAAGAAGTTCGCGTGTGAAAGAGAAGAGATGAGAATACTATATAAATCGATATTGTTTCCTCTCGATCGTAAAGGCCTTGTACTTATCCGCAGTGCTCGTGCGATTGTGACGGAGATGGAACGAGAGAGGGAATGATTGAGTCACTATAGAGAAATTCTGCTTTCAACCAATCACGGGACGTTTCATTGGATTTTTTCAACGTGAAAAATTGTTCACAGAATTATTTTGCCTCTATCGAATTCTTAGTGTTAGGAGGGCGAACTCTTCTGTAATTTCAATTTTTAGCAGAATGAACTTTGAATTTACGAATAATGCGAAGTTTTCTAACTTATTGCTTGAAATTAATCCGTTGCATATCGGAAGGGAGAAAAAAAGCAACCATGCTTTCCTAGTGCGTTGCCTTCCAAACGCTTTTATTCGATATTTTTTCAGCAGACCTATACGAATCTCTCGGTGGTCGTAGCAGAAGGAGAAGATTATCAATGGCCCTTCGCTAAGCAGGTTTTAAATCATGCTTATTCTAATAAGTCCACACTTGTTCGGTTACACCGAACAGTGCATTGTGCGAATAGTCGAGTGAAAATCCCCAAATCATGTCGCAATTCTGGTGTCTTTTCTAAGAAGGGATATTTTAATCCATTATCTTTTATGTGCTGAACACCATGATAACAATAACTACACCCAAATTAGCCGTTGAATTGCAGTCTCATTTGTAATATTGGACGCGCAACAGAATCAGCGACAACGAAAATTGATGTGAAAGGTATCGTTATGTCCCCATTTTCGTTTCGAAATTTAAATGTAAGTCCTTTATAATGAAGGCGATTCGCTTGCTTAGAAAATGCACTAATAGATATATTCATAAGATTGGGTTTTGGCTTTCTGCGGACAACTATAATACCAACTAATAATACAAGTTTGAAGCGAATATTAAGGGGCAAATTATTCAAAAATGCCTCCAAAGGCCGAAAACCCCTTTTCGATACATAGAACAATTTGTATTCAGTGCTCTGCTTCTCAAACTTCGCAAAACAATGCCTGACCTTTTATGACCTTCTCTGAAGAAGAAAGCAAGACTGTTTTCGTGCATTTATTGCAATAGAAGTGAAAAACAATTGTATCAGATGGTGGATTGATAACTTGTGTACGTTCATACTTTTAAATATTCAAGTCTTTAAAATTAGGTTCTACAGTTGAACATGTCTATGAGCATAGTGCGTGTCGCATTAGATTTGCTAAATCTTAAACAATACGCTTCTATCATTTCCAGGACATCGTTTAACGTCTGCTCCGATTTTTCGAACATAATTTTATCACTATTTTGTAGATAGGAAAACCTATTGTGAAATTCCGGGCTTCATGAGGTGATGGCGTTAGCTTCTGCATTCCCTTCTGCAGATGTCAATAATTGCAAATCTGGGTTCTTTAAATTCTGAACTTCGTAATCTTCCTCTCTATCATCCAAAGAATCTTCATCCTCACACGAATAGTCGAATAGGTTTTCGTCTACTGACTCCACCGGTGAAATAAGTACCTGCTCTCCTTGCTACTCTACTACCTCGGTTTCAAACCGTCTGTTTGTAATACTGAGAACATATCTTACCATCAGAAGTAAATTACAAAGGAAGTGAAAACGTAATTTAAATTAATTTAAATACTCTTTTCGAGGTAAATCTACAGACGCCTTTTATGTTATACTCATACTAGAGTTTTCCTAAAATTATTATATCCTTGAATCAATATACATATGCACAATGGAGTACCACGAATTCTACGAAATTTTTCCCGCGAAATCCCCGGACAATTCCAGGATTTTTGCGGCTATAGATATAAGGTACCTATTACCATAGAATCATTAATTATAATATAATATGACCGACCTTGACATAAGGCTTCTGTAAGTTACGTCGTTTCTGCTACTTAAATATACTTCGTGTAATGAAAAAAGTGAGCAACGATCCTACCAGTAGTCGCCAGGCCAAAAAAGAAGTATTCTTGTTAATCAGATCTCGGGTTAGCAGCACCAGATTCTCGTTATTCTCGATTTAGCAGACCTTACTTCTAAGCTTTGTATTTTGTACGTTGACTCTTGCAGGAATGGTACCTAAGAATAAACTTACTCAGAGTGTAATCTGTAGTGGATGCAAATCAACAGTCGTTGATGCAGTTTTTTGCCTCGAGTGTCAGGCTCCAATCACGCCGGGTGTGCTGGGCGTGCTAGCACACTGGAAAGCAGTGCCTTCTCTAAGTGCTGTAAACCACGGTCTCGAACTCGCACGATGGCTGAGCCACGTGCAGGACCTCTCACAGCCCAAAACGTCGAGCGAATTATTAATAGCGCATTCGCTTCCATCCAGCCTCAACTTAAGGAAATTTCTTCTTGTCGAGAAGCAATGGATCAACCCGTATAGCACGTCGCTGTGTAACCGAAATTGAGCAAAAGAATCCTGCGGAAAAACAACCTCAGACTTTTTGGTCTCCGCGAGAATGCCATTCCTCAAGCGAATGACTCAAATCAAAATTATTCGATTATAATGAAGCTGTTAACAGAGATTGTTCCTAATAGTCTGATCCAAGAACGAAGTAAAGCTTTGGTTGCCAGTGATCAAAACAAAAATTCAGCCGGAGGAAATTGCAGTAATGAAGAGAACCCTAGAATCGCGCCGCCAAGCAGGGGAGGAGGATCTGAAACTGGTAATGCGCCGCGAGATCACAACTGTCATGAAAGTCATGAGGCGGGACAACCGGACAAAATGAACATTCAAAGACGAGGATGGACAACCTCACCGAGTGAGACAATAAATGAAACCCTTCTTACACATTCTATTGCTGGAGATAAGCCTTTATCTGTATATTATCATAATATTAAGGGCTTACGCAAAAAATTATTATTATAGCGACATTCTGCTCCTCTTAGCGGATTCAAAAGTATAGTCCTTACCGAAACATGATTGTACAATAACATAAATTCAACTGAACAAGGTTTCAATAATTTCGATGTTTTCCATTGTGGGCGTAGTGAATCTACGAGCGAAAATGTGCGTAGAGGGAATGTCTTGATAGTCACTGACTGCTGCTTAAGGTGTATTCAGCTGCCCACTAACGCTAGCAAGGTGGAGCATGTTGTGATTAAAGTATTTGGTGTCTTCTACATTTCACGAAATGCAAGCCTCGAGAAATATGTCTATACGTGTTCCGTTCTGGAAGATGCATCATGTTCTTTTCCAGAGGTAGTCGTTTGCGTTTTTGGGGACTTTAACATGCCTTATGCCACGTGGAACTCAAACCCCCATCAAGGTCGTAGTTGTGTACCCAGTTGTGATAATTACCATCTTCCCTTGAAGCATCTACCTACCCGTTCTGGTTCAGCAATGAATTAAAAAACTAGTAACTGATAAGAAGGTAGCCCATCTTACCTATAAGAAATCACGTAAACTAGCTGATCACATGCTTTTCTCGGATTTTAGAGTTCAGTTCAAAACTTTATCAAATTACTGCTATAAAAAATAAATTACTATTTCGAGCTTGCAAGCCGTTCATGTCAAAAATAATTACTCGGAGGTATTTTACGCACCCTCTGAAGTACCGCAGGAATCGCACCTTGGCCCCCTCATGTTCCTCCACTACGTGAACGACATTAGCGTTATTTTAAAATTATGCTTATTTTTTCCCGACAATCTTAAACTATACAAGGCTATTCGCTTTGTCTTGGATTCCATCTAGCTGCAAAACGATCTCGATCTCTTAAATCTTGGTGAAACCTCAATATTCAGGAATCCGCTAGCCCTAGAAACTCTTTTTTTCTCACTCGTCAGGCCTTCTCTCAAATATGCATCTATAATCTAGTCTCCTAGTTATAGCATCTAGAAAGTAAGACCTAAGCGAGTTCAGAATAGATTTTTGCGATTAACAGCAAGACAACTTAGCATTCCTATGGCAAGATTTGATCATGATTATAGTCGCATAAAAACGCTACTAAATGTTCATCTAATTTCAGTACGATTACTATTCGCCGATTTACATTTTCTCTACAACGTAGTGAACAACTATGTAGATTGTCCAAACATCTTATCAGAAATAAAATTTAATGTACCATCGAGAGCGGCTAGAAAAAGAAGAACGAGGCGCAATCATTATTACGCACTATTAAAATTAGCATATCATCGTACAATCTATGGAGCAAACACGGCCTTGACCAGAATCTGTAAAGAAGCGAACCGATTTAGTAATGAACTTGCCTTTTTTGAGGTCTCATCGTTTCGCTTTCGACTAGCCGAGGCACAAGTTTTTTACAAATAAAGTAAAATTTACAAATGATTTAACGCAAGTGCAAAATGTTATGAGATAGGACATTTAGCTTCATATTGTTTCTATCCACGTAGAAGCTATAGATACAAGACGTAATTTTGTATTTTAAAACACTAAATTTTATATAATTTTACATTCTCCGTAGTTATACATGTTCTTTTTATAAATATAAACTTACACATATGGAATAATTATGTCTATTTCTTGAATCTATATTAGTATTTATGGCTGAATGTGTCATCCCGCGTTTAGAAAAAGTACATGCGACAACTTGATTAGACACATCGTCTAAAAAATCCATATAAGTTGCAGACAACAAAAATAAAAATAAAAACTAAATGCCTTTATTTGAAATAACTATGTTTTGCAAAGTTATAAACGACAAAATGTTTGAATTGGCAATTTACTTTCAATTTAACTGATTCTTATCCTAGTTAAAGTACCATCAGTGCGCCTCGAGGAGCCTAGCAGCGCTCCAAGTCGCTATTATCAAACGATATCGATGGGTGCCATCGACGGGTGCCGCACAGTGGTTTCTTGTTTTATCGAATTTTCCAGGAAAATGAAAAATCGGAGGTACAAATTTTCCTTCGGATTTTAGTTTGTCTTATGAACTGTATTCAGTCTAAATTTCATTCAATTCCCTTCAGCCAATCTTGAGATACTCGATTTATGAACAAAGAAAAATGTTTTTTGCCGCTGTGCGGCGGTGGGTAAACAAAAAACTTATTTTTTTCGCCAGACGCGCCGTCTATAGTAGTATGTCGGGTAAGTAAGCTCGCACCGCGTCTACGCTTAGAATATTTTTTGTGTGTCAAAGCACAATATAATCCGAATCCGACTAGTCTGTCAAAAGCCATTCGTATAGAAGAAAATGGGGTTGAATTTGAAATCGACGAAAATACAAATCCACTCCATTCAGGGGATATTGACACCAAGCAAGAAGAATTCGATGAAAATGATTGATAATCCTCTTCACTTGGGGGATACCAACATCATGGTGGATAATAAAATATGGAAAAATTCGAGGTATGAAGATAGCAAGAGTGGGGTTTCGATAGAGTTAAACAATGTTCATCGGGAGAAGGGGTTATTAGGAGGAGTTCCTGAGCATACTCTTGATTGGGTGACGACGCAACAACGCGTTTTGATAGTGCAAACTTACTACGAAAACGGTCGGTCTACAAGAAGCGTTTCGCAAACTTCGGACAGCTTTCGGTCGACATGAACGTCCATCAGAATCCGGAATTCAGAAAATTATTACTCGTTTTGAGAAAATTAGTTCAATGGAATGTCGTAGAGAATATGAACATGCTCCTCCAGTCCCTACTCGAGAAGCTATAGCCGCTATGCGTGAAAGCGTCCATGACGAATCGAACACATCCAACAGACGCCATTCTCAGGAATCGGGCTGTTTTCGAACCAGTTTATTGTGGATTTTACACCAGGATCTTCAGTTGCATCCATATAAAATTCAATTAACGCTAGAATTGAAGCTGCTTAACTATCAACAACGCCGTGTCTTCGCTGACTGGATGATCGGAAACGACGAGGAGCTTTTATCAAAAATCATCTTTTCTTATGAGGCACATTTTCACCTCAGTGAACACGCAAACAAACAAAATTGTTGAACCTGGGGATCAGAACATCCACACAATATTCACCAGAGACCATAATTGGCGACAAAGTTTGGTGATCGCATAATTTCTAAGAATTCCGACGTGAATTGGCCACCAAGATCATGAGATTTGACCCCCTTGGATTTTTCCCTTCGGGGTTATTGAAAAAACAAAATGTATGCCAATCCCCTCGAGGAATTGAAGCCCTAAAAAATAACATTCGGGGTGAAATTGAGGACGTCCATCTCAGTTTATTGGAGAAAGTCATCAACATGAAATTATGAAAGTATTCAAATTAAAAAGGTATGCGCCACAAAATAGAACTTCATAATAATTAATTCAAAGCTTAAAAATTGTTTTTGACTGTTATACAATTTTTCAAACGTTACAATTTGTGAATACTTTTTTTATCTTATTTATTACAACTCTTTAATATCTTTGACATTTTTTCACGAATAATAAAAAATAAATATTACATTTTACAACATTTGTAATGTGGCTCCCGATTAGAATTTGTATTTCCAGTTAATTCTTCGCTTTATTTTACTTCCCGGCTATATATCGGTTACGTTGGTTAGTAGACACCCTGAGGGATTATAGCGGGAAAATATTTTAGATATTTTTAAATGAGAGTGATAAAGAGTTTGAAATTTGCATATAACAGAACTGCTAATTGTATTTCGAAAATTATTAATGCGCATGATCAAACTTGAGAAGTCGGAAAGAGTTTTAAACAAAAATCGTCCCTTTTCAAATAAAATTTCATTGGTTAGCTTCCCTATACTTCAAAATGAGGCTGCTGTTTATTAGTGATCATTGGGTATTTTTGAGAAAACTAGACAACCAATGCAATCCTAATTATGCCCAAGAGTTCATCAGGTATCCCCAAATCTCATTAGGGTCACTTGGTTCAAATCCGTCAAAAAGAACAGACAGCGGAAGAATTGTGGAAAGAAGTGTCGTTTGTGTGTAATTGCCAAGTGTCGTTTGGTTTCCGTTAGAATGAAGTGTGATTTCAGTGATAAAGCAACAAATAAAATACGATTAATGTTCAAAAAGTAAGTTTCCCTAGTCTGCCGTTTTGCCCCAGCGCCATCTAGCGAGCTGGGACCGAACATAGTTTTAGTTTAGGATATACCGATAAGAGCGGAACCGGTCTTAGCTGGCGAAAAAATTTTTTTCATCAGTACCGGCTCGGAAACCATGGAGCTACCTGTGGAAAACGTGTCCACTCGTGGGTTGCGTGCAGTTATTTGCTTTTTAACTGCAAAAGGGCCTAATGGCAACGAAATTCACACTGAATTAGTGCATATTTATGGTAACAAATGCATGAGTGTGCAAATGGTGCGTCGGGGACGTACATATTTTCTCGAGGGACGCGGAGAAGTTCATGATGAGCAGCGTGCAGGCAGGCTAAAACCGCCATTACAGATGACGCAGTCGCAGCAGTCAAAAAAATCATTTTGGCAGATAGGCGCTTTACAATTGACAGAATTTTCGACTCAATGCCTCCTGAAATCGATATTTGTCAGTGTGAATGGTTTCCGAGCCGGTACTGATGAAAAAAAAATTTTCGGTCCCAGTTCGCTAGATGGCACTGGAGCAAAACGGCAGACTAGGGAAACTAACTTTTGGAACACCCCTCGTATAACTGCCAGCATCGAACTTGGAAGGAACAGTCGGTAAGTCGTTTGTATTAAAAAAATTTCAAATATTAAAGTATAGCACTATGGATAGTGCGACCTAATTCTCCCTTATATTAGCCATGAACGGGCTGTATCTAATCCTCAGTTTGAAACTCTCGACTCCTCCAGATGTTAAAAGGACGGTCAAAAACCCCCTTACCTGCCTGCTACTTAGTAATACCGGGCGGGATGAATAAAATTGAATTTAAAATGTTGATTTTTTTTCATTTTATTGTGTATATGTTTATTGGCAAAAAAATGCTATCTGATCAAAAGTACGTACTTTCACGCTCGTTTAAAAATTGATACTATATTGACTCAAATGAATAAGCCATCAAACTCATAGCACCACTGTTTAGCTGAAATAAATAATTAATTTAATGTAAAAGACTTTTCCATATTCTTATTTTTTTACTTAAATGATACTAAAATGCTTCGACTCGGAGCCGAGACCTTTCCAAAGCATAGTTCACATTCTTAGTTAATGGAATTCAAAAATGTTTCGATTCTAGATTTTACGTAGTTATAAAGTATAAAGAAATATTAAATAATGTTCGTTAAGTTATATACCACTTCCTTTGGTATTAAAAATTTATTTCTTACAAAAAATGTACCGAAATGTCTCAAACTGTATTTAAGGTCCTTTTTATTATTTACTTCTAAGTATTTTTGACATTTTTATTTTTCCGGTATAATTTCCGGTAAATAGCAACTTGTAGAAATGTTTCATTTTAAAATTAATCATATATCACCTACGGCATAACCTTAAAAATCTCATAGGAAAATTTCCTATCATTTAACTTGGTGAAAATTCGTCAACCACAGTCTAAAAGAAAATGCAATAAAAAATGGCATAATCTCGAGAAAATTTGCCGATGAAATTTTTTGGGTTATACTGTAAATGATAAGATTTCACTTTTAAAAGTTTTAAAATTTATCTTTCTTGTTGAAAATGCATCTATTTTAATTAAGGATTGAACTATTTATTTGCTCGAGGATATAACTATTTCGTTAGAAAAATTTTTTTACAATGAAATCAACTGGTTGATCTTTAGTTTTCGTTATTGCTGAAAAGTAATTTCTTACAGTGATTTACGTATTCGATTTTTTTGAAAAACTAGCTTTTTTTTATTTAGAAATTCAACTATTTTCTTTAAATGCAGCCATTCTATACCAAGTTTAATTATACTGTTGAAAGTTTTAGTATTTGGTTAAAGTTGTCATTTTTGGTCGAATAATCTTCTTGGTAGAAATTTCATCTTTGGTTTAAGAATAAACTATTTCATTAAAAATTTTAGTTTATTGGTGAAAAATTCATTTATTTTGGTTGATGATTCAAGTATTTCGTTAAAAATTCTTTTTTTCTCTCTCATTGAAATCATCTGGTTAATCTGTCGTTTTTGTTTTTGCTGAAAAGTTATTTCTTACAATGCTTTGCGTATTAGATTTTTTCTGAAGAAGAATTCATCTTTCTTAGTTAAAAATTTTTGTATTTTGTTGAAAATTAGTCTATTTTTTAAACGTTAAAATTGCTAAAAATAGTTGTATAATTTGTTTTTATTAATATATTAAACAATTGCAATAAAATAACTTCCTATACATTTCATAATATACGAACATGTGAAATTTCACTACTGTATATAATAATTAGTTTTTAGTAAGCATGAAAGACACAAGGTTGATTTTCAAGTTCAAACGAATTTTTCAATATTTTTTTTTTCAGTATGTCTTGAAAAAATGTTACTGCGTTGCTTTTGTGTACAAAGCACACAAATTATCAAAGAACATGCGGAGCCTCAACAAAACTTTCATCGCGTGCTTAGCAAATATAAGCATTGCGGTTTTAATGGTTGTGCACTATTTTCTAAAGATGAAGCGAATTTAAGATTGCATACAATTTGATTTCACAATATAAAGTCGCGCGAAATAGGGAACAACCAAAAATCTGTTATCAGGAAGAGATTATTGATATAACTAATAATGATGAACAAAAATTATAGTAGCCAGAAAAATGAGATGTGTGAAATTCACAGTCAATTAAATCTACACAATTTAATTCAAGTCGCTGTCGACTTCGGCTCGCTTTAAGAAATGAATTTAGCTCAACTATTCTTAAAGCTAGAAGCTCAATTTTTAGTTCCTGTATCCACAATCCAATTTCTTGTTGTTGAATTAGGGAATGTTAACTCTCAAATTTTGAATGTCCTACAGCGTCGTCTCAAGGAGCAGTAGATTATGACAAATGTTACCCTGGTGATGTCGATAAAATTGTTGAAAAAGTATTTTTTAAAGGGCCCTTATCAGCTTGCAACTCTAAATTAGGGACTAATTACAAAAGAAAAAAATTTTATAGAGATAATTTAACGTATGTAATACCAATATCTAAACCATTAGGGCTTATTAAAGGAAAACTAGCGCATTTTCATTATGTACCAATCCTTGAAACACTGAAAGCCATGTTCAAAGATAAATTCTTCAATATAAATTTAAAGGTTGATAGGAATGAAACCGACGTGTTGAAAGAATTTTCCGATGGATTACGATTTAAATCCAATGAATTATTTTAAGACTTGCCAGAATCTCTTTCTATTATTCTCTATCAGGACAGTTTGGAAATAGTTAATCCTATTAAAGAAAAAGAATTCTCCCATAAAAAAGTCTACGGAAGACTTTTCCAAGACTTGCAGAAACTGGAAACAGAAGGAATTGAAATTTTACCAAATAAAATTGTAAAGGGTTCTGTGATTTTTGTAGCAAATGATAATTTATGTGATCATTCACTCGGAGGATATGTTGAACATTTGAGCACTTAAAACTATTTCTGTAGGTATTGTTTAGTTACACAACAAGAATTTGATCAAAACTTGCCCGCGAGTAGTATAAACTTGCATACAATAATGGAAGAAAAAGACGAGGAGGAGGAGGAGGAGGAGGAGGAGGAGGAGGAAAAAAAGAGGAAGAGGAAGAAAAGGCAGTAGAAGAAGACGAAGAAGAAGACGATGATGATGAAGACGAAGAAGTAGATGGAGAAGAAGATGAAAAAGAAGATGACGTGAATATTCACCGTCAGGATGACTCTGACTATATTCCTTTCAAGTCCAAATAACGAACAATCAGCTCCTATCACGAGTCTTTGCAAAAAATGGAAGCCTAAGCATTTTCGGGGCATTAAATTCGATTCAATTTTCAACAAATTAAACGCATTCCATGTTTCCAATGCTAGATTGCCACCATGCTTTGCACACGATTTACTTGAAGGAGCTGTGGCGTGCGATTCACCACTTATGATTAATTATTGTTTTTGTCAGGGTTGGATTACTTATGCGCTTTTTAATTCAAGAATAGAACAGTTTAATTATAGTTCTGCCGATTAACGGGATAAGCCAGCTACTGTGCCAGAGAAAGGGGTCATTCTTGTGGGTGTGGCGTGGCAGATTTTTAATTTTCTTCGACTTTTTCCGCCTTTTCTAGGTTATAAAATTGATACCGGTGATGATGCGTGGCAATGCTTGATGGAACTGACGGAAATCGTTGAAATTGTTTGTGCTCCGGATTTTCACAAGTCGTACCTACCCTACTTGGAAGTCATCATTAACCAGTACCTTGGATTTAGGAAAAGTTTATTTCCTTCAGTTAGATTGCGCCCAAAACACCATTATCTAACACACTATCCTGAAATTATTCTTGAGTTGAGTCCTCTGATGAAGTTGTTTACTTTACGATTTGAAAGCAAACACATATACTTCAAGAGAGTGATGAGAAACATAAAATGTCTTAAGAATGTGACTAAGTTATTATCTGAAAAGCGCGAGCTCTTTCAAAGTCTGTTACGTTCAAGGGGTGGATTAAGATGCGAACTACAGCTTAAAGAAGACATCGAATTTTATGTACATCGTTATTCTGAGGAGCTCAAACAAGTTCGCTTAGCTCAGGTGCCTGAAGTGTGTAACTTAATTTCTTTATTACATTTCTTTATTCTATACTTATATTTTAATCTTATGCTTATATCTGTCTTTGAAAGCAATGATGAAAGTTTGCTCTGGCATAATCACCGAATACGAAGGTAATTCAAACCGAAAATGAGTGGTCTATGACTATCTCATAAGTATTTATGATCTTTCCCGAAGGCGTTGAATGGACGGCTCAAGTATCTACAAACAGTTGTAATGGTATACCAGAGACTCCTAAGAGAGGTGAGAAATTAGTAATTGACCCAAATGTAACGTCTCTATTGTTTATTAACTTATTCTGAATTAACACGTACAACTAATTCTTTAAGGGAAAACACCATACAATAATTATTTGTCCAGTTCTTCAGCAAACAGTTCACCTATTAGTCGCTGTTCTACTACCACATCACGACTTGTTTCATTTGAAGATGAACCGTTAGACCTCCTGCATTGTGGGCAAACATTATTCCTGAAGGATTTAAAAATTCTTCATCAAACCCTGTAATGGAAGTTCGGAAACTAATTCACAGCGTAGCAGACTGCATGATCAAACCTTTGAGATGTACAAAATATCCTGATACAATGAAAATGGCTAAGGAAATTGTTGGAAAATTACCGAAAGCTTTCAAAAAGTTCACATGGAAGGGCGGAGAATTATACTCAGACGGAGTGAATGACTTGAGAACTTCTATTCATGAACAACTGAAGTACGTATACGAAAGATCTACCTATATTTATAGCTAATACAAAGGTTATTTTGATTCTGATTCAAATATCGAGAAAGTACCTTAAATTATCAAAAATTGCAATATGAATAACTTTAAAATCAAACACTGAATATAATTTTTTTCTGGTACCTAAATAAGCTTACTTCGACACCTAAGAGTGGAAAGCGTAGAAGATTGGAAGATGACACAGAAACTGAGGAAGCTCGAACAGTGGTAAAAATCACCAGGTATGGAAAGGATCTGAAGATTATACGAAAGAAATTCAAGAAGAAAAGAAAGAGGCGTTATTCAGATATTTTAAAGAAGGATGCTCTGGTGCAACAACTATAAGGCAGTTATTTGAAGATACATATCGAATCCAAAGAAACTATATTAACACACGTGAGAACAATCAACTAACTATAATTTGGAATCAGAACCTTGAAGTGAAGGCAAAAGAAATATTTTCTTACTTCTAAAGCTATTTCCATCAATACCGCGGTGTAAATTGATTTTTTAAAATTAGGTTTAGTTAATTAATTATGAAATAATTACTGAATGTAGCCTTAAGATTTTGATTCCTCTCATACTATTTGGTTCTATAGAAGAGAAAAAGGGTGTCTAAAATTTTGGCAAACCTCCTACTTTATTTCTTATTATCTTACTTGTAATTGATCGAGCTAATCAAATTTTATTGGAATTGCTCATATCAATCAAATTAAAGACGTTTATAACCAATTACTTGGTGAACAATTTTGCCCTATTTCAATTAGTAAAATTTCATTGATCCAGTTTAAAAATAATCTAATTTATATTATAAGCTAATCAAAGTTTCTTTTTGCAATTTTTTACAGTATGAATTTGGACATAAATACGGATAAAGGGCACTAGAGGAATAAGAAGGGCTCGAAGACGGCTAAAGATCCTAAAGAAGCGACATTAATAAATAACATTGTAAATTTTATTGGATAAACATATGATAATAAATAAATTTTATAAATATGGAAAAAGTACATTAATATTAATTAAGAATATACCCAACTCACTTCACTTCCCTAGCTTGTACAATAATGTAGTGAATTTTCAATTCTACCATAAGCAATTTTCCCAAAAATCATATGAAAATAATATAACTAAAATTGTGAAATTTTTTCCATTCCGCATTGGGGAAAAGTCCTTACTTCCTAAATTTTTGTATGAAATTCCACAAAATTTAGTGAATTTTCCTCTACAAAGTATCCGTAAAGACCCCATTGGACCCTCATTCGGTTCCTTTTTTAAAAACTCGAAAAAACAGCCTAATAAACTTTTAAATTCTTGAAATTCGGATTCTACGTTGAACTTTCCTATAGAAGGTCAGGGAATAATCGCAATATTTTTGTTTGCAACGGTAAAAAGTTTTTAAAAATATAAAACGTATAACGCCTGTTGATTGCTACACTTCAAACGCATCGGCTGTAAGTGGCAGTCAACACGCATTATAAGTCTAATATTTTTTTAACTTTTTACTGTTGAAAAAAAACTATTGCGATTATTCCGTGACCTTCTATATAGAATCTTAACGCAGAATCCGAATTTCAACAATTTAAAAGTTGATTTTGCTGTTTTTATGAGTTTTTTTAAAAAGGAACCGAATGGGGACCCAATGGGATCTTTACGGGTACTTTGTAAAGGGTCTCCGCTTTGCCTAACGCTTCCTGCAATTTTAATAGCTGTGAAAAAGGTTCGCAGATTATTTTGGAAGGAGAATAAAATCATTCGATTCACTAGTGATGAGTGTCTTATTTTATAGAGTAGAAATGTGTGGGATGGAATGCAAGGGAGAAGGTAAATAGGATATATGCTAGGTATGTAAAGTGGACACTGGGGTTTGCAAAGAATAGGCCTTACTATATTGCCAGCAGGGAGACAGGAAAAACAAGTTTAGGGTTTATAACGAGGAGACGAGTGTCTGAATATAAGGAGAAATTTTTGGGAGAGAGGGGAAGAGAGCCGGTTAGGGAGGGTTGGAGGGAGAAATAAAACAGATGTAGGGGTGGGAAGATGAAGGTGGAAAGGAAAAGGTATGTTAGAAAGAATGGATTGCAGATGTATAAAGTAAGACGGATGCATGATTAAAGAAGAAAGGTATATGAGCTGGATAAGAAGAATGGCATGAAGATAGAGAAGGCAGAAGAAGATAAGAGGATAAGGAAGTCAAGGTTTAACGAAAACTGTGCGTGGATTATGCCATGGAAGAGAGCGCAATGTTTGTGTGAGAAAGGAGAGAAAGGAAGCCAGGAACTTATAGGCAGGATGAGATGCGGATGCCTGGAGGAATATAATAGGTTCTGGATTTCTAGAGAAAAGAAGATGCGTGAATTGGGCAGAAAGAGGGATGTAAAAGAGGAGCACTGGTTGGTGAAGTGTGAAGAGGTCGAAAGGAGTAGGATAAGCATGGAGGTATTGTGGCATGAAAGTAGGGACAAAAAGGCAGTAGCATGAGGGAAGGGGATGTTGGGTCAATAGAAGAGGAAGTAGGTGTAAGAAAATTTCAAATATTGTAAGTAGTATATAAGTTATAGGTATTAGCCGCGGAGGCAGAGGTTGGTAATGCGAGACAAAGCGTGCGAGGCGAGGCGAAGAGAGGAAGACTATACTATAAGAGCGAGCGATCTGAGAGATAAGGTGTGGATGGATGTTAATTTTTAAGAGGTAGGTTGAAGAAAATTCTGTAAAAAAATAAATAGGTAAGCTAGTAAATTTGTTAAGGCCAAAAGGCAGAAAAATAAACGTTTATCTATCTATAGCTTATGCAAAATAATCTCAAATTTAAGTTTAATATATTTGATTCTTTTTAATTTTTAGAGTGTTAAAAATGTATCGGCTTTTCCAGAGAAAATCTTTAGCTAGCGGCATTTTTTAATTTGTTTATTGCAACGTTATGAACAGGTAATTCAGTTTTATTTGTTGTAGGTATTTTAAAGAAAAAGTTTTCTTTTTCAATCTGTTGTCGATTTATTTGGATTTAAACGTATTTCGAAAAACACATGTGGCATGGCTCAGGTTGCTAGCTGCTGCTGGCTAGGGCATTGACGAATGATTAAAGTCAGAAAAAACAATAGTACATTAACTTTTTAATGTAATTATCAGTTACATGACACTTTTTGATACGACTTAGGATTTCAAATAGAACATGTGAGCTTCACATTTTCTTTAATCAATGGTAAGATTATTTACTCGAGGGTTTATATATTCGACTCTAAAATAGTTCATGATTGGGCGGAGGACACCGACTGGCGTATCTTGGGTTTCTTCTTTGGTTAACCTAGTAACCGTGCCTCTGGCCATGTTTATTTTCGCACGCCTCTTGCTGCGATTGATACATGCGTAGATCCCAGCAATGTTTTGGAAACTCTCTAATACTGCAAAAACATCACCGCCGGATGTTACCAATACAATTACTTCTTGGGTTGGCATAGGCCCATAGACATTATGTCCTCTTCTCATTTGAAGTCCTTTACCAGCAGGAAAAGTGTATCTGCGAAGTTCGAATACCCGTTGCGCATTTTTAGAGGAAGTAAGCCGAATAAATCTAATTCGCTCAATTCCACATCCATGTCCATCAGGAGAAGGAAGCATTGCAGGAGGAGATATAACCCTAGTAGGAGGAGACATCTTAAATATTAAAGGCCTTGCAGGAGTAGACAGAGCGGGAGGATACCTTTCGGGAAGAGACCTTATAGGAGGGGATCTGGTCCTGTCACGACGAATAGGCTCGGGAGGAGAAAGAGACGTCTGCGAAGAATAGTTTCTGTCAGGACAAGAAGATGAAGAAGGTCTTCCACGAGGAATACCAGGTATAGGGTCACCATTAGGTAAGCAATCGAACTGTAAAGTTAACTCTGCAACATGAAAAAGAGAATTATTTTTTTTAACTTGATACTCCGCGAACTTGTGTAGGCTCATAATTTTGATGATTAAGTCCTCATTATTTCAGTTTTAGCTTATTTGTGGAAAAGAACCCGATACTTGCTGGTATTGGAAATTAAAAACACTCTTTCAAAAAAGTTTTGCTATTAATCGTGTCAGATTAATCTTCATGCAGGTTATAGGTTATGTCGGTGTTAAACATGTAACAGTTTTCCTTTATCCATTAAAATACATATTTATATTTTCAATTCTAAATTTTCTGCTTATGAGATGGACACATGGAAATAGCAGGGTAATAAATATGGAAGTTGGGGGTCCCCAGCGCACACTACTTGTGACAATACCTTTCTTCCAATCAATTCACGGCCGATACATACATGACCGACCTTTGATAAATTGGTATTAGTGTTGGATAAAAGTACTGAGGGCGCTATTTGTTACTTACACTCGACTGGTAAATGGGCTCCTGATTCAGCGACTGATGCTCTATCTATAACTGGGGATGTATACTACCAACTTCCCCTGTTTTGCCGATCGATGGTAATAAATCCCGCACTATTGACTGATGGTAAATCTGTATTACCTATCAAGTACTGAGAGACGCTAATCGTTATTTATACTGGATTGGTAATGATGTCCTAATTAAGCGACTGAGGCTCTATCTATAGCTGGGGATGTGCACTATCAATGGTCACTCTTTTAACGATACTAGACTATGAAAAAATCTGTGTTGCCGGCTTATGGTGAATCTATATTAACGATCAATGATAAATCTGCATTACCGGCTGATCTGCATTACCGACCGATGATAATTAACTAGTGTGGTTAACTAAGCAAGGAACGGAACCAAACATAGCTTTAAACAAAAACTGCTTGGTTGGTAAGTTATCTGGTAGTGTCATAGCCCTACATTACCGAAAGATGGTATTTATATGATATAGGTGTTTTAGAATGAAACAGAACCATTCTTTGGTCAGTACCACCATATTTTGGTGTTGGTAATGTGCGATGATGACGCCATCTATCGGCCAGTGGTCCTGTACTCCCAAGGTTCTACTACTTAACCCTAGTTAAAGCCTGAAGTTTGTGGCAAGGTTTAGAGATTAAGAGATTTATGAACCTAACAAACTATTACGTTAATGAAATTTTAAAAGGTCTTAAAAAATGTAGTACAAAACACGTAATTCAAAAAAAAAATTTCATTAAAATTCGAAAAATTTGAGGTTATGGTAAGACTTAGGGTTGCACGATAAAACGGCACGATATTCTTGACAAACGGGTCAAAATCCATAGGCAATTATGGGTCTTTTTTCTAGCTTAAGACACTTTTTTGTGGGGTGTTTTTAGGAATTTTAACTTGAGCACCAACTAACTTCACCTCGTAGAGTAATGAGCGAAAAAAAATGGACCAAATGCATGTAGCTAAACCCTATTGTGTTAAAATCTTCGTATAAATGCATTTTGTCTGTATAATTGACTTTAGAAGTCAGCCTATTATTTTTATGAACTATTTAATTGAATAACAAATTGATAATAATTATTATTTATTTCAAAGACATTAAAAACATAAAATTTAAGTTAAGTTAGCTGGCGATAAAGTGAAAACGCCTAATTTTAATTAAATTTGAAAAAATCATTTGCTTTATGAAATAAGAGAATTGAAGAAAAAAACGATTTTCATTTTCAACGTTAAAAACTTTAAATAAATAAAAAAATGTGTTCCACGCTTTATCTGGGCGAAATGTTTTTACTTTTGAAAACGTGTCATAAGAAGTAGATTTTTTGGAAGCAGATCGAGAGAAGTGGAAGTCTTTGAAAAAAAGATCATTTGAAATTCGAAGTATACACACTGTCTGAAATGGTGAGAAAAAAATGTCGGTAGTGGTAAAAATAAAATGACCAGTATCAAATATTTTTCCATACCGGTTTTTTAAAAAGCTTATTTCAGGGATAACAAAGGGACTTTCAGGCATTTGCGAGTAAGCTTATCTGACTCGAACCGCATGGTATGGAAAATTTTTATTTTTGTCTACTAACAATTTATATAGTAGGTAGAATATAAAATCTTGTATCTTCTTTCGCCTTTAAACTGCGTGAAGAAGAATACACAGAAATTTAATTTGAAATAACTCTTATTTAAGTGTGTTTAAGGTTTTATGAGCAGGTGATAACAACCCAATATTTCGTGAAATCGATTTTTTCTTTTGAATAGAATTGTTATTTATCTGTGCCTTAGGTATTGCAAGGTCCACTTTCATACATTTTTCAAGTGAGAGGCGATACACAATTTCATAACAAGACTCCGGAAAATAATGTAGTGAATTGTATTAGTAACAATGATGAATTGCACCATTATTATATATTTTTTATTACTTCGTCACCTACGTCAGAAGCGTACACATAATCGTAAATCACGAGAAAGACAGCCAATTTAAAAACAGTTCATGACAGTATCGAATTATTTTCATTTAAAAATGTATGTATTATTTTGATTAGTTGTACCCGGATTTCCAAAAGAAACCTAATGCAGTATAATTTTGTAGTAGAAAATTCCAAAGAAATTACAACTTTGATTTAAAATTGTGAATTTTCGAAAAAAAATTATGATTCTAATACTACTAACATAAAAAATGTATTATATTTTTAAAATAGAATTTTGAAGAAAATAGAAGTTTGGATAAAGTATGAATATCTTCGGATAAATTGTTATTTGAGGAAAGCTTAAATATATTTAAATAATTAAATATATATTATTAAACTATTGTATTTACCAATATAATTGAGGAAGATGATGAAGATGAAGAAAATAGTACAAACGATCATCATTTTTTCAAAGTAGAGAAAAGACTGATTAGTTTAATAATCTCATAGACTAAAAACCTTGAGTGTGTCCTTCTGATATATTGGCATGTCATAAGAGTCAGTTTAAAAGATAACAATATCGTTACCGAAGTGGTTAAACCATAGCAACCGTAATGATGTAGATTAGTTGTAGTTAGCATTGATAAATTATTAACATTTTGGAATGTGACTTCTTTATATAATAATGCTATGATATACCCCTAAATCACTCCTCTTTGGAACGACGGGCTAGTTACTGAGAAATCTCAGATGGCTGCGCTGGAAATCTTACGAAAACTCTTTGAGAAACTCTTGAGATTCTCAGAAATCTTTCGCCAAGCATGGAACATTCACGCCACTAAGCATTCACACATTCAGACGTTCGTGATGCTCACGCTGCCGAGGTAAGTCAAACTGACGTTCCACTCCATCCGAACGCCACCCAGCTTATCCGAGTCTGATTTTTCCTGGAGAATCCCGATTTCGAGTAGATTTATAAATCTGGGCACCCCCAGTAATCATAAACAAATCTTAGCACTTTGTATGTGAATTGGATTGAGACGGCCACATTCATAGTTTTAAGATTTCGAGGTTGCTCAGTGAGTATACCCTCGCTATGGAAGTCACATCTTTTTTCCAGCGATCCTTTCACTTTCGGAAGCACTCCATAAAGTCAATGGAATGGGTAACAGCTGCTTCGACATATTCTGTTTTATTTCCTTACGTCTTGAAATCCTTTTATTCTTGGATGGTACTTCAATTTATGAGACAGCAATAATTTATAGGGAGCCAGGTCAGGACTATATGGGGGGTGGCCAAAGTTGTATAGTGTTTCTCCAGAAAGTGCCGAATATGGTACGATGAATAGACAGGTGTGTTTCCGTGATGTAGGAACCAGTCACCACTTTCCACAAATTAGATCTGTTCCTCATTACTCATGACAACAGCTTTCTCCTCTCGGGGATCTAGGTTTATTGCACTGAATAGAGTCGCCGTTAGGTAAGCACTTGAGCTGTGCATCTAACTCTGCGACAGAAAAGAGAACATTACATACCCTCATACCCTCATTACATGAGGATAGTTCATCCTGAGCAAATTCTTAAAAACTTAAGCAGCAATATTGAGGACGAAGAAGTGGTACGCGAAAAATCGACAGGAATTGTGAAGATGTATAATTTGGACTAGTAAATCTTCATTATTTTAGATTTAGCTTTCTGTGGAAAAGAACAAAAAGATACGAGTTATCCTGGAGCCTAAAAGTACTGCAAGCTTGGAAGAGTTTTTAGAACTCCTTATATACCCCCATGTATTTGCTCGGTTTTCACAGTTTATAAAAAATTTTCTCCTTTTTCCAAACAAATATTTAGGGAGCGAAACTCTTCAAACTTTTCTTTTAGGCTCCGTAAAAACTCTTTTCCTTTCTTTTCCATAAATAAGCTAATTCTGAAATGATCAGGATTCAGCCGTCATTCCATTGCTCTTACTGAAATATTATTCAAAAAGGTCCTGGGAATAATTATTCGTGATACAAGGATCCCAAGTGGCCCTATTTCAAAAACCCGATAGGGAATACAATCCAATCAATTTCAATACAATCCAACCTAATTTAATCGAATCCAATCCAATCGAATGCAATCGATACCCATTTTATCACATACAGTAGAATGCCACATACCAATCCAATCCTATCTTATCCATTTCAATTCAATCCACTCAACTCCAATTTATTTAATCCAATCAATTTAAATCCACATAATCTAATCAATTCCAATTCAATATAATCCAATCAAATAGAATCCAGTCCAATCCATTACAATCCAATTCTATCAAATCCAATCCATTTCCGTCGAATCCATTCTAATCCAATTCAATTCACATCTGGAAATGAAAGATAACTCACACATTATTTTTAGCACACAATTAGCGCAAGTGTACATGTGTGTGCCAAAGTTTGGGGACACTGCACTTATCGTACCATAAATTTCAAATTTAAATGTCAATCAGACAATCAGATCACAGTCTCAGTTAATTTGTAGTACGTTGTACCCTAAGTAAAACTTTAACGGCCTAAGCTAAAAGTGGTATTTTAGATGTCGTTCACAGTACCTGAAATCGCAGTTATGGTGGTGGTGCGATAATAAAGTTGCTATTTATAATTTTGTGTCCAGAATATAATGCATTTTTATACAAATTCACTATAGAAAAGGAACACACGCTCTACATTACACGACTACAGTCACAGCCCTATAATATCACATGAACTTAAAATTTGTTCTATCGTGGAATAGTGCGAATCTTCAAACGTTGCAATTCATGACAATAATTATTTCATAGACCTTGAACGTATCATGTTCGCTTATAATGTAACAGTCAAAATTAAAACTCACAGAAAAAATAAAACTTATAAATAAAAACAAATAAGGAAATGCTTAGGGAAATCTTTAAGTCAAATACAATTGACAAACAGCTGATCCTGAAATTTTGGATAATATAAACATAACAATTTAGTTTTAATCAGAAATTTTAAACGACCCCATTTATAACTTTTTTTTCTAAGGTTTCTTTTCTAGCAACTAACGAAAATATTTCTACGTTATATGAAGTCTGGGAAAGATTGAATTGAATTGATGTATTACCAAAAATACTTAAACAATAAAAAGAACCTTCGACGCAGAGGACGCAGAATATTTCAATGATGAAATAGACAGATTGCGATAGGCCAACAAAATTCTAGTCACGACAATATCAAATTAAACTAATTATATATTGAATGCCATAGAAGAACTATTATTGACGAACAGAAAGATTTACGAAAGAATTTGGAAAGTTTTCTCACTGGTAGGCAGCATACAATAATTTACCCTAATATACCATCTGCAAAAGCATTATTATCTTTACTTAGAGAGCCAAAGCCTATTTATAACGTTCTAGTATTGCGTGAAAATTAATACTTTTCTACGTTATTATATATTAGTGAAAAGGGAATCTAGTTTCAATCGAAGCGGGCATTAGCTGTTATAAATATACCTTTGTTGGAAGAAATATTAAATTTAATAATAAGGCTAGTACCTACTCCTGCAGCATTGAAACTTTTTTCATTACAGTAGACAATTTTGTAGCAGAATCCATGAAAATGTTGACAAATAATTGAACGCAATTACTCTAATAATTCTGAAGCTATTAATAAAGTATCGACCCTATTTAAACCCTGAAGTTTGTTAATCGAAATTTAGTTCAGTATCCAGACTCGATAGCGTTAAGATTACCTTTCTTGAGAGCGGAAGGCAAGCAATTTTGTATAATTTATATTTTTACTTGAATAAGCTCGGAATGGAGAGAGTTACTTACAATTCCATGGAGGTGGATTTCTTTATTTATATAGCATTACTCAGAATACACTCGCTTGTCGAAGAATATTCCTTAAGTTATAATCATATAGTACTCATACAAGAGAGATTTCGACAAATTATGAGATAATAGTAAAAAGTGCGACATTGAATGTGCTAGCTTAATTTTATGATATTTAATAGGATTGATATTAAATTAGGATAGCAGTTACAAGAAAGTATTACAAGTGCTTTCTTAAGTAGGATTTATGGCGGGATTGCCTACCAAGTAAGTAATTGGGATTAGGACACTGAGAATCAGGGCGAACACAAGAAAAGAGTCCGAGTAAAATAAAAGCATTTATTGCCACTTACAATAATTCGTAGTTCAGTTAGCCATAGAGTTGACTGGGTAGTTTAGGCAGGGTTGTCGATCCCTAAAAAGGGCCGTCGTAGGTGAGCGAGAGATCCTGATCCAGGAGACGTTGCGGCACTCGGGTATGAGCCAGGAGTGCAAAGCAGACAGCTGAAAAGCGAGGCACACGCAAGGTAGGAAAATTGCTATAGCCCAAGGAGAGCGTCTAACCCGTTGGGGGTTCCGGCAAACCTCGGATGCGGTCCAGCAACCCTTACGAGCAGAAGTATACAAGTGGAAAACGGCTAGGATTCTCTGTTTCTTCTAAGTTGGAGCAGATTTCGGAATGTTTTCCTCGAGATGTCGGTTGCCTGCACTTTCTAGAATAGGTTTCGGTTCAATAAGAATCGAAGATCTCTTACAACCTTAGCAAAATCTTTAATCCGGCTACTAACTTGCAATGTTTTAACTCTGCCCAAATCTGAGCTATATGGGTTAAGACGGAGAGGAGCAAGTATGGAAACTTGATGAACTCCACACCTTACCTACATCCAATCAGACTGCTCGCATCTACTATTTTTAACCGTTGAAACCGATTAATAGAACAGTGGAACAGTTTTGAATGATGAGGTGCATGTACATACTCTAGCTTTCACCTCATTGGTCAAAACTGTTCAATTATTCTACTAATCTAGCTCCATAGAACTACGCTCTCAAGTATTTTAATTTGAGCACCAACTGACTTCAAGTCGTTGAGAGATGAGCGAAAAACAATGGAAAAAATGCATGAGGCTAAACCCTATTTTACTATCATCTTCGAAAGTAGTATATTGCATGATGAAGTGGTACGATGCTCGTAGAGACTAAAGCCTAGGCTTTGTACCCACTCTGTCGGCTTGCGAATTCGGTTCCCGCCTCGCACTCTGGAAGAGCCTCAGCGGCCAATTTGGTAAACACTAGCCTAGGAAGGGACTTGTTTAATTCCGGAGAGTCGTAGACCGGCACCTGTAGACAAAAAGGTTCTCTATGTACTAAAGCTGCTGCTCTTGGTGGTTCGGAACCCACCTTAAACTGTAGGGTCCCCTCCCAACACCAAGTAAGTATGCTGCCGTCACAACAAGAAACGTCGTAACTACATTTCGGATGAGTTCCTTGCCATCCCAATTTCGGTTAAGTTGAGAGGGGACTCATCCTAAATGTAGTTACGACTTTTCTTGTTGGAACGGCAGTATGTGGGGTGCGTGATGAGGATCGAAAGGAAACTATTTTACAATACGGAAATTTGCAGCCCGAGCCAAGCAAGGGCTGATATCAAACAAGTGATATCACATTCAATTTTTCATTATACCGATAATCTAAATTTGACTTGAAATGCCTGTTGAGCAGGTTGACAATCAAGTTTTCTACACTCGGCAAGAAAATACTATAAAGTGCACGAAAGCGCACGAGAGTGCAAGAAAGTGCTAGAAAGTGCCAAGGATAGAAACCTCGATTTTCAAGCCGCTCCACAGACATGGAAAGTCGAATTTCTGATTGATGTATAATTAAATTATAATAATTACATAAAAATTTAATTTTTAACGAGTATTATTTAAGTGTATTTTATGGTTTAAAGAATCGATAATAATAACGCAATATTTTGTAATTCGCACCTTTGATTGCCTCTTTCTAATAGAATTTTTATTTATATGTGCCTTAGGTATTCCAAAGCTCCAGTGAATAATGTCGTAAATTGTACTAATAATAATAATAATAATAATAAATTGAACCATTATTGCAGATTCATTATTACTTCTTCACATACATCAAATGCTAAATACATTAAATCAGCTTTTTTGATTTTCTTGATATAATGAATTCACCAACGAGGTACGTTCATAGGGAAATTGAAAAATATTTTTTATGTCAACAAATTAATTTTAAGAAAATATTTCGAAACATTTGAGAAAATTTTAAAAATTGCCAAAAAAAAATTTGTAAAATTGGAAATTTGAAATACATTAAAAAGATATTTAGATGTTTTAAATAAATCTCTAAGATAATTTAAGATTTGAACCGATTTCCAAGTGAACAGAAATTCAATAAATAATGAATATTTATTTGAAGCGACTTAAAATTTAACGTAACTTCTTATATAAACTCGAATTTAAAGTGCTTATTAAAAAAAAATTAGACTTTCAACTCTTTAATGTGTCTAGATGTACAAAGGATACAAGATTAATACATTTTATTTCGTAGAATGAATGCATTTAATTAAAACTTAGTTTGATAAAAAGTATTAATAGCTTTCATTTTATGCGTTTAAATTATTAAGCGTTTGAATAAAATATTTTTAATTTTAAAAGTTTATAATTCAAGAGTTTTACATTTTATTGACCGTACAAACGATACTGAGGAAATAAGTATTATCAGATTCTTAAGTTATATAAAGATAACTTTTCTAACATTCTTAAGAAAAGTCAAAAAGATTCTTGAAGATCTCAGATTTATTGCAAAATTTTTTCGAAAATCTTAAAGACATTTTTTTTCTCTTAGGAATTACACTTAATTAAATAATTTTATTACACTAATTGGAAAAATGGTAAAATCTAAAATACTAGAAAAACATTTTTAATTTTTATGTTATGCTTCGAAAACTGAAATTTAGTGATTGTGAATTCTCTTTGTTAAAGCTCCTTCGGCTTTAACGATCAAATTCTCATCACGTTTTTTGTGAGAAAGAAAGATTAAAATCCAATTTTCAGATCTGATATAAAAACAATTTTGTTAGTAAACATTTTATTGTACGAGTACCTTGTGCCTGTTTGCCAAAAATTTAATTTGTTTATTTGAAATGTAATTTTTCACGAATAAAACAAAAACTACGCGTCTTGTCAACAAAATATTCATAACGAATTTGTAGCTTTTTTCCGGCGATTACCTTTGTCCCATTGTTATTCCGTTTGTCCCAAAAGTTATTTTTTTTATTTGGAATGTTTTTTTTCTAATAATAAAACAAAAACTATGCGTAAAAGAATTAAATTTAATACAAATAATTGAATTTTCAACTAAAAAAGACAAATGTTCAAGCAAAAATGGAATAATTGAATTTTTAGTTAAAACCATTAATTTTCTGTTAATTAAACAAAAAATTTCAACCAAATAGTTGAAATGTCAATTAAAAAATATGAAAATTATCAGTCGCAATGTAAATCGTTAAATTTTCAGTTATAAAAATTAATTTCCAACCGAAAAAAAAGAAAAGTTTGAACAGTTTATTAACATTTTCTACAAAGCAGATTAGGGTTTCATCAAGTAATTATATTTTCAACTAAACATATTTTTTACTAAGCTAAAACTGAAGCAAATTCCTCTATTTTGTTTAAAATTCGTTTGATTTTTTAATTTAACTGTCTATGGTTTAAAATTAAAATATTTTATGGTTTAAATATCATATATTATATTTTTTTCATTATTTATAATTTTGTATGGAAAATTTATTGATCATTTTAGTTAATGAATTACCTTCTTAATTTAAAATTTAACAATAATGAATAAAAAACTGTTTTGTTAACAGATCCTTTTTTGTTGCTAGTTAATTTTTTTGTGCAAAATTTAAATACTTGATTCAAAGCTGAACGACTTTGTCAACAGTTAATTTTTTATTTGTAGAAAGTTTATCATTTTAATTAATAATTCATTTCATTAATTAAAAAATTAAACCGGCAAGATCCTTTACAAAAGAGAATTCACAATCATTATATTTCAGTTGTCCATGGTTGATTAGGTTGTTGCATAATTTAAAATCGCTTTTGTTTAAAAGTATCAAATAATACATTTTTTTGAGAATTCGTCTTTTTGGTTAAACTTATTAAAATTATTTTTTTATTTTATTTTCAATTTTTAATTTAATTAATTAATTAATCAAATAACTGGAAATTTAACTATTCTATTTTTGGTTGGGAATTGGTATTTTTCAATTGAAATGTGAATCTTTTGGTTTAAAATGATCTATTTGATTGACAATTCGTATCTTTTGCATAAAAACTATTATTGCTGTTTAAAAATTAATATTTTTGATTGAATATCATCTATTCAGTTGAAACTTACCTTTTTTTTTAAAATTGATTTTTTTTCAGCTTAAAAACTTACTTTTTAAAGTTAAAACTCACATTTTTAAATAATAATTAATTAACTGCATATTGAACTATTCCATTTTTATTGAAAGTTTGTCTTTTTTATTTAAAATATCAGTCATTTAGTTGAAAATTCATGTATTTTATTGAAAACACATCTCTTTTGGTTAAAAGGGAATCCTGTTGGTTAAACATTCTCTTTTTTAATGAAAAATCATTTCTTTGGTTGAATAACATTTTTAGTTGAAAATTTAAATATATGATTAAAAATTCATTTTTTAATTTGTGTAGGAGAATATTGTTCTTCTTGTTTGAAAATTTATTTATTTTACTGAAAAACTAATATCTTTAGTTTAACATTTAACTATTTTGTTAAAAAATTTATTGTTATTTGTTGTTTTTTTTTTGGGTTCCATAATGTATTTTTTCACAGTTGAAAATCTGTCTTTTTAATAGAAAATTACTTTTCTTGTTTGAAAAGTCATATTTTAGGTAAAAATTTCTTTGTTTTAGTTAAAAATTGACCTATTTTGTTAAAACTCCTTTTTTGATACAACAATTTTTTCTTTAATTTAAAATTAAACTATTTAAATTTTGGGTCAAATTTAATTGTTTTTTAGTTAAAAATGCAGTATAGGAAATAGTGCTATATTTGTGAAATAAAGAACTACGCTCGAGAAAATGATCAGTAATAAAAATATTAAAAATTTTTATTAAACTATGTGACTTAATCTTTTACTTTGCTTTATAAATAAACTATAAACTTTTCTTATTGATTTGTATAAAAAAAGAAATACTTCATTTATTCAATCAGAATCAAAAAATCAAGTAATACAAGCCGAAAATGTACACATTTTTAGAGATAGGTCTTATCTGTTACTATCATATCATATAGGCTATTCATATCTTATCTAAACATCAACATTTAACATTATTATTGCTTTTGTCACTTCAAGCCCCTTGTTTGTTAGTGAGATCGCATGTAGCTTAGTCATTGGTTCATTTTACAAATAAAAGTATAATGTAGTCTCTGTAAATATTTAAAAAATAATAAACTAATTAAAGGTAAGGCAAAAGAAACAGCTGCGGTGTCCGAGTGGTTAAGGAGTTGGACTTGAAATCCAATGGGCCATGCCCGCGCAGGTTCGAATCCTGTCCGCAGCGAATTTTTTTTTCATAATGTATACCTACAAATGAAAGTATACAATTCCTGAAAATGAAGCAAAGAATTGAACAATCTCTGACTTTTCTTTCCTCTTTTTTTATTTTGGTCCAGAAATTTTTTTTTGAATTTTTTTAAGGGAGGATCTTTTTTTCATTACAATAGGAGCATTTTATAGTACTTGTCCAAATTTAGACGGTGGACTCTTGGCTTTATTTTCGGGAATTCGATAAATTAACTTGATTATTGGACGTGAAATAGGACTTTTTGATTTTAATCTAAGTTAAATTATTTAAATTTTACTTACAACTGTATATCGAAGAAAAAATACGTTTTCAGAATTTTGGGGTGCAGTCGGATCTCGATTATCCGAGGTAATGTGGGGAGGAAATACCCTGGATAAGCGAGAACTCGGATAATACAGAAGAAGTACAAAATTCGGAACAGTTATCTATTTTTGATATATTTAAAATAGAAAAATAAATGCAAACTCTTAGCAAATAAAAGTAAACAACTTACGAATGTGGATTTGTCTTTATTAATTTATTAATAATTGCAAACTTCTGCGCGAATTCAGAATCAGGCGTAGGAGCTTTATCTGTTTTATTAATGATTCTCCGTATTATTCGAGCATACAACTCGGTTAATGTGGAGTGCTTGAATGAATCCCGTTGCCTCGGATAACGCGGAGCCTCGGATAATCGAAGACCGGATAATCGTGATTCTACTGTATATCCTTCTGACACCAAATAAGCCAATACTGGGACAAGGAAAATTCAATTAGGGTTATTAAAATTAAATGGTACAAATAACTTACAATTATGGAATAGATTAAAAAGCAAGAATGTATTATTATAAATCATACGCAATTTATTTTCCTTTATTTTTAATAAAAGTCATATCAACATCTTAACATTTTTTGTAACAAAATAATAAGATATTTTTAAATTATATTAATTAATATTAAAAATAGAGTTTATAAGCTCCACGCTTGCCGTGAAGTTGATTATTTATTCTAAAAAAGTTGTACAAAGTAATTTATTGAAACCTCCAACTACAACCTTAAATCTTGCCAACTGCTTATGTAAGTAATTTAATAGTAACTCATAAATTTAATTTTTAATTAAATTAGTAAGTATGCATTAACATTTAACATTGTAGATTAATATTAAATATGATAAATATTAATAAGATTAATATTAGCGATTTACTTGCAAATTCAAATTTTTGGCTGTAAATTTTGATATAGAATTATTCTTTTAATTAAAATTAGTAAATAAATTGAAACAAATATTCAAACAATTTCAATTATTTTTTTGTTGTAAATTTTGTTATTTGGTCGATAATTTGACTGACTGAAAAATCTTTTTCATTTATACTTCAACTATTTTGTTGAAAATTCATCTTTTTGGTTAGAAAATTTATCTATAAAATTATAAATTTTATATTTTTTAACAAAAATGCAATTGTTCGGTTAGAAAATATTTTTTTTTTTTTTTTAAATGAAAAATCTTGTTTGGTTGACAAATCATTACTTTTTGTAGAAATTTGATCTGTTTTGATTACAAGTTGAACTCTTTAGATGAAAATTCGTTCGTTTTTTAAAGGAATTAAATTTTTTCAATGTATTTAACTGGTCTTAATTTATAATTTAAACTTGTTTTCTTCAAAGCAGTTATATTTTTAATTCAAAAACATAATTTTTCAGCAGAAAAGTTAATTTATTTTAATAATTAAATACATAATATTGATCTCATTAATATTTATATTATGTATTATTAAAATTTAATGCATATTTACTAATTTTTATTGAAAAAATAAATTTATGAGTTACTATTAAATTACTTACCTATGCAGTTATCAAAATTTGAGGTTACAATTTGGGGTTTCCATAATCTACTGTGAACAACTTTTTTACAAATGTTTAATGAGTAAGCTTAATTTAATTTAAATTCTGGAATATTCGAAATATTAATTTAATTTATATTCAAATAATATTTTTGTGCAAAAATCAAATGGAACATTTTTTCTGTTTGCCGAAAGCACTGCACATTTTTTTAAATTATTACACTAGAACACTCATTTAGTAACAGTATCAGTAGTTTCCTGCAAATAGCTTTTTTACTAAAATCAAGATAACTGTTAGCGCCATCTAACCCGTTTCCAATTCAAATGCATAATATTGCGCAATATATTCGACTGAATACTTACGCACCGCGGCAATTCTGATGCGAGAGTCGCAACACCTTCTCGTTCTGTCCTCTGAGAAACTGCGTGGGTTAGACATTTTTAGCAATTAAAAAACCCGGCGGTTTTGAAATCGGGGTTCTGGTTCAGTGAGATTATTCACTCCATCTCAGTGTTTACATCCACTACTCGAAAAATTTTTATGATAGAACGTAAGATATATAAGGAGTAACACGGGTTTCTTCTTTCGTCAATGCAACCGTGCCGCTTGTCATGTTTATATTCACCCATTTTATAGTAGGATTCTTACATGTATACATTCCAGTAAGAGCATTATAACTCTCCAATATTGCAAAGATGTCACCACTAAATCTTGCTAATATAATTCTCAGGAAAAGTGTATTTTCAAAGTTCGAATATTGGTTTCACATTATCGTAGGAAATAAGCCGAATAAATCTGAGTCGCACAATTCCACATCCATGTCCGTCAGGAGAAGGAAGCAATTCAGTAGGAATCATAACTCTAGTAGACGGATAAAACCTTGCTGTGGGCCTCAAAGAAGTAGACATGGCGGGAGGATACCTGGCAGGAAGAAAACTGGTAGGAGGAGACCTGGTCCTGTCACGACGAATAGGCTCGACAAAAGAAAGAGATATATCAGAAGAATTTTTTTTGTCAGAGCAAGAAGAAGAAAAAGAAGGTGTGCCACGAGGAACACCAGGAGTAGGGTCTTCATTAGGTAAACATCCGAACCGTGAAGTTAACTCTGCAACAAGAAAGAGCTAAGTAAATCTTTTTAGTTGGTACTTCGTGAACTCCTCGTCTGTTACCTGGTTACAGACTTTGGAGGGTCTAACTGGAGAAACTTGATTCAAGAAATTAAAAATTTAGAACGAAAATAAATAAAAGACAAACTTCAAGACCCAAGCAATCGTTACAGATGAAGAATCCAACTTCTTTAGCCATGTACCATTGTACCATTTTCAACCAAAAATGTGAACATTATTGGGACAATTTATACTTGGGAAATTCCAAAAGAATTACAGTTTTGACTTGGAACGGATAATTTTCGAAAAGATCTATGATTCTGACATATTGGGAAAAACTTGGTCTTTTACGTCATCATTCACGGACGGAGTTGTTGGCAAGTGCATGATGTGACGTTTCACGAGGAAAGGGACTTTAGGGTTAAAAAAAGATTTTCATATTTTTCTTGATACTGATAGTTTCAAAATCGATCTTTCATATTGAAAAAGAATTTAATTTTTATCTGTAAAATTGGATTTGTTATTGAGATGCAAAGTGAGACGTGAATCGCCAATTTCAAAGCATGCGATCGGCCTCAGAAATCCAGCCGTACAGCTTTCTACACACTTTCTGTTTTGTATCCGTGTGACTCAAGAGCTTGTCTGATTCGATGAATGCGGAGCGAGAAGATGTAGTAGTGAGCGGAGGGGCTGAGTTTCGGATACTGTGCCCACTCGCTCAGTGTCTGACTGCGACCGCTTCTTCAATCGCTTCTACTGAAAAATTTGCATGGGAACGGCAGTCAATGTATTTTCGAGGGGTCACTAAATACCGGATCAGCGCGCCCTCGTGAAGTCCCCGGGAACTAAACATTAAGTGAACCTACCGTTCCTGCCAGGAAAAGTTTCAGAACCCTATTTGTTTTATCAAGTGAGCCAAGTTTCGTACATGCGCAGTAGATGCTTTCTACTGCCGCGCCTCTTGTAGAGTTCCCAGAAAGCTTACTGTCTCCCCCGCCCCGTCTATCTGAGTAGTGCGACAGAAAATAGGGTAGAGTGCCGTACCCATGGTACCCATGGCGGAACGTGACAAAGATTACCTACGTTACGAAATAATGTACAAATTCTCGTTATTATACGTTTAAACCAGTATGTTTCAATGAGCCATCTTGCCCGTCGAACATCCACACAAAGCAAGGGGAAAGAAGACCCGTTCCTATAACATAGAGTGGGCACTGCTAGCCAATCACGGCATAGCGTGCTCGGCCAGCACGGAGAGGCAGTTGAACGGGAGGCGGGTCCGATTCGTTTCTTCACTCGCGTTTTTCCTGTTGGCTAGCTCAAGAAAATTTATGACGTGCTTTGCTTGAAGCTAATTTCTTCCCTTCTTTAACTTTCTTAATTTTTATGTTTTGAAAATTAAATTTCTTTTTTGTTACCCCTCGGCCTGCTAGTATTCACTCCCAAATGGTGATTTTTCTGAATTTGCATTTAACTTTTCGTTCCCCTAAAGAAACGCCTTTCTCCTAGGGCTCGTGAGATAGGTGTAGATGAGGATTATTTCCGAACAAATGTAGCTACCCAAATTTAACTTAAACACTGCGGTCATATCTAAGTGAAGCTTTTGGTTAATCCAAGCAAATATTTTGCTCGATCCAAGAAAATATTTTAGTTAATTCCAATTAGTGTTTCTGCTGGTCTTAGAAAAGAGTTTCGTCAATTTAACCAAAACTTGCAATATCCTTTGCAATATCAATTGTGATGGATCCTTTGTTCATTTGATTCAAAAAATCTTCCTGTTTCTTTGTAATCGAAAACCTAATCATACAGACGTAGGCACAAACAAAAAATCAAGCAATCTTACATATTTGCAAATAATCACTTGATCCCAATCGATTCCGTTTCCAGATCAGTTATTTTGTCAAAGTTCACTAAAATCTAAAAATTGCTACGTTTTTTTCGCGACACAACGAACTCTCGAAACTGGGCTGTCATATTGAATTAGAGTTGATTGGAGTTGATTGGAGTACGCGATCGTACCAAGTTCGTACTAAGGTATTCAGTTTTTTTGCTTTTATTTTTTAGGGTAGAAATTTATTAGATCTGCTTTGAACAAGATATACCATAATTTTGTTTACCACTTTTAAAATCAATATTTTCTTTAAATTGATAACCCAAGGATATATATATATATATACCGATAGAATTAAGGATGATAAAGAGGCTGGAAACCAGAGTATGGATGATCATTTTTTCCTAAAAATTGAGAAAAAACTGAATAATTTGTTAACGAAAAATTATGTTAACTGCGCAACTGATGATTACTCAAGTACTTAATTAGAGTCGTTATCTTATAGACGAAACAACTTAAGCTTGTCCTTCTGAGACATTGACATGTCATAAGCGTCAGTTTTGAAGATAAAAATTTCGTTACTGAATTCGTCCATACTGATGTCACAATTTATATGATTATTTTAGTTATAAGAATATCGAATGTTTATATAAAAATCTTCGTATAATACGATAAAAAGGCGATTGGAATCTTTGAAGAACTAATAAACATTTTACAAAATATATTTAAACCATTTGAACCATGCATTTTATCCCTCTTCACTCCTCTCTCTTCCATTGTCTCACACAACGTCCTCCTATTCACCGAAGGGAACGCGCCCTTTATGTTTACAAAAGCGCGTACACTTTGGCACCCTTTTTGGTTAATTCTCTATCCACTACGTGCTGCAAGACCTAAATATTGTCAATAGTACTCCTTCCCTTTCTAAAGCCCGCCTGCGTCTCCAGCAATATTCCTTTCCCCTCCACATCCTTGCGCAGCCCATCTGCTAAGACCATCGCGTATATTTCGTACGCAGTATTCATAAGCGTAATTCCTCTATGATTGTCCTGCCTCTCCCTATACCCTTTCTTATACAGTGGTGTGATCAACCCTTCCCTCCACCCTCTTAGGATTCCCACCCCCTCCATACTTTTTTCACTACCTCCTTCAGCCTCTGCCTTACCTCTTATGTGCCAAACAGCTATGTTTCATTCTTCATTCATCCCGGCTGCTTTAGATTTTTTCAACTTCCTTATATGTTTCTCTAGCTCCTCGTCATTCAGCTCCTCTTCATCTACCTGCCTCGTTCATCTACTCCCCTCATCTCTCAACGGGTATCTGACCCCTGAAACGCATCCTTGAAAAGTTTCCTCCAATCGTCGCTCCCTATCTTCTCACTTATCCCCTCCCAACGTTTCATAAACCTATTAATTATCCTCCACACGTCCCCTTCTGTCTTAACACTTCTTAACTCCTCTTCCAGCTCTTCTTCCTTTTCCTACTCCTTCTTCTTACACATCACCCTAAACTCCTTCATTTCTACGTACTCCCCCCTTTTCGCGGTTCCTTCCTTCCACTTCCTGTACTTTTTTTCACCTTTCTCTAAATAATTTTACATGCTCTATCCCACCATAGATTCACCATTCTTTTTTTCTTCTTCCTAAATACCTTCTTTTATATACAAACTTTCACTTTCTCACTTAGATCCTCCCAAATCTCGTCCACAGAATCCCCCTCAAAGCTTACGTTGCCGAACTGCTCCTGATACCTCTCTGTCGCCTCTCTCGTTCATGACACCCTCTCCCCTAACGACTCCTTTCCCTATCTCCTCCCACCCTTGCATATTCGCATAGTGTATCATCGATACACCCATCTTACTCACATACGTGTATTCTCTCTCTTCGTCCCCTTTTACCACACCATTCGCCACCGCCCAGACTCTGTCCTCCATCCAGTCTCTTAGAATCTCCCCTTCTTCATTTATCATCTTTTCCTTCGATTTTCTTTGAAAGCTCTCCCTTTCCTAGTACAGGCCCTCTCTCCCTCCCCATTCTCGCATTTAATCCCCCCCCCCTAGTACCATCAAACCCTCATCTCTTTCCTAGTAAGTTTTCCACCCTTTCTTTAATCTTTTCCACCCCATCCACCCCATCACTCTACCAGTCCAATCACATCAAATTCCTGAATATGTTTCCATAAATCCTCATATTTTCTTTACGTCTGCTACGTTCCAGTACAGCACCTTTAACACTTCTTCCCCCTGTTTCACTCCCACCTCTCTATTTCCCACGAAACGAATTCCCTTGCACTTCCTTCAACATATCCTTCTCCTCGTCCCATACCCGCATTTTCTACTCTATTTTCATTTTTCGATACTCTACCGTCGCTGCTCTCCTTTCGCTCCTCCCTTCCTAGCCCTGTCATTTAGCATTCACTGCACATACCTTTCCTTACTCGTCAAATCTTGATCGATGAAAACCTTCTTGTTCTTTATCCTATTTTTGTTACGCATTACCCCCAATTTTTCTTCTCAGCTCTCCAATTCCACCACCGCCACTTCATTGTCCTTTCTCCCCCCATCCTAACTTTGCTCACCTTACCTTTGATCCACCCTGTGCTCTGTAGCAGCGCTTCCACCCCCTCCCTTTCTTCCCCTCTCTTTAGCTTCAATCCTCTTATTACTATATTATTTTTCCTATCTGCCGCCTCTCTTCTCTCCATCCTCAAGTCCATTTCCCTTTTCCTTTCCCAATCCGCTCTCTCCTCTATTTCATTCCTACGCTCCCTCACTTTCTCTTCTATCATAATCTCCATCTTCTTCCAAATACCTTGCTTGACGCCCTCCCCCCTGTCCACCGCTTCCATTTCCGACTTGTGCTCCACCTTTTTCAGCCTTTTTTCCGCCTTTTCCTCCCACACCTTAATATCTTCTTCAATCTCCTTTTTCAAACATTCGAATTATCTCTTGAATTTATATAAAATATTTAATAAAATGTAGTCCTGCAAAATTAAAAAATGTTGCTTCAAAATCTTCTTTATTTTGTGTGGAAATTTTAGGAAATCTTTTCTAATGATTTGAAACCTCTCTTAGTTTTCTGCTAAAATTCGTTACTCTCAAAATTCGTTCTAAAATACTTCTTCTTTTTATGTTCTGAAAAAATCTGCATTTAAACAATGTATGCATTTTTTATCAGTTTTTAAAGTTTTGAATTTAAATAATTTTGTATTCGACACTAATAAAATTTGACAATATAAATTCTAGATTTTTAAATTGTTATTAAATTTTAAAACAATTTTAATATTAAAACTGATTAGAAAAATTTGCATCAGACTAAAAAATAAATTCAACCTTCCAACTGGTAAAACTTTTAATTATAAACACTTAATAGTCGCATAATTGTTAAAACCATTTTAAATAATTTATGATCTAAAGTAAAGTTGTTAATTCTAAATCTTCCAAATTCAAGAAATGACGGATATGAATAACAAAAATTTAGGAATTTTATTTGCAAACATTTAAACTCGAATAATGATTAATTGTAATTTTTCAAATTAAAAATTCTTTTTAAATTTCAAGATCACACATTAAAAGTTTTGCAATTTTGTAGAGATACAATTGAGAATTCTGGAGTTTTTAAAATACAGAATTGAAAATTATATAATTATACAAAATTGTAAATTATTCAAGATTCAAGCGTACCTTTAGAAAGGTAAATTACTTATTACTTGTAACATATCCTATTAGAATGAATTTTATAAGAATTTTGAAGTTATAAATACGAGAATGCATCGATTACCGGCATGTCAGAAATGTGGCTGCTTCAGTTATCGGCACCTCGATGTGTGAGTGATCGGCAATAGCGTTTAGGAAAAAGCAGTTTTCTAATAACGAAGAACACAACAGCTTACTATATTCAAAATACTGCCCATCTGCCGACAACCCATGCATTGACGAACACTATTAAATCTTCAAGAAATGACATTCAGTTGTGCGGGGTCTATGGATGGAAGTCTGAAAGAGCAAACAATTTTAGTTCTTATCTTAAAAACCTTGAAATCACTGTAGATAACAATAACTCAATCGATAATCTAAGCTTAAGATTAGAAACAGCAATGAAAGTGGGCGCAGTAAATACAGACATTTGTAAAATAAGGAAAGTAAGCGCAAAGAATAAATACTTATATCACAAAGAATGGTAGGACGAGCAATACAAAGATTCTAAATTTAATCTAAATAATCTGTTAAAAAAGCTAAATCTGAGGATTTTGGGGATTCCATTTTAGAGTACACCAAGTTAAAAGTTTATCATAATAAATTCATTAAAAGTAAGAAAAAAGAAGTGAGAGAGAGGGATGTAGAGGCTCTTTCCGACATAAAAAATTCAAAAGGATTCTGAATGACAATCAAAAAACATAAAAGAAGAAAATTTGAATCTTTGCAATCAAAATTAATGATTGGGAGATATTATTACGAAGCTAGTTGCCCAAAGGTAGTTTTTTTCTGAATTGTTTTTCCGAAACAAAGAAGAAAACACGGAACCAGAATGGGCAAGATAAAAACAATTCTAATACACGAGAAAGGGACTAAAAGTGACCCAAATAACTATCGTCCAATATCACTTCTAAGTAACATAACAAAGATCTTCACTTATATCCTAGCAAGCAGACTTCGGATTTTTGCCGAAAGAGGAAAATTAATTCCCGGTAGTCAGACGGGGTCTGGAAAGGGGAGAGGCTGTATAGACAATATTTTTCTACTGACAACTGCGATTCATACAATAACACGTATTCCTATGGATTTTGGGGCGCTGCATTCAAATTCGGTATCAAAAATCACCTATCACGTCATGGTTGAGCCATAACCTCAAAAAATGACGAAAAATCATGCACTGAGGCAAATAAATTTCAAAATAATGCCAGTGATGCAAATTTTCACTTCAAAAACATGTCGACAACTGTGAAGGATCAACCCTTGCCTGATATCAACTTATTTAACATAACTTTACCCTACAGAACCTGACCTCGCATAACTGAATTAACAGAAATTTATTGAACTACACGTAAAGCTCTGGAAGCATATTTTTGCAGTAGCAAATGTGCGCTACATCGAATGGGTCAACTCGAGCCTAACCTAGAAATAAATCTAACCTAGCCTAACCTAACCGAACCTCACGAAACACAATTAAAATGATCGTGTTGTCCCGTTGTGTTTGCGGTACCGTTTGATTCCGCGTCGGCTTAACTTACATAGAGGTTTAACCTATCCTAACCTAACAAAACCTGACCTAACCTAACCTAGCCGAATGAAATTCAACCACACGTGTAGCTATGCATGCGTACGGTTCTCAGTCTTAAATGTGTTCTATATTTAATAGGTTAACTCGATCTTAACCTACAAATGAATCTAAATTAACAGAACTTAACGAAATTTTGCCTAACGCAACACAACTTAACTTAAGTGTTCCCGGTGTAGCACAATAAAATTCATTTCATTGTACTACACGTGGTTAAAATTTAGACGCACATTACTTATTTGAAGAAACTTAGAACTTCAAGTAGAATTGACGCCATTTTAATTAACCTGACAATGTTTGCATAAATTAAAATGTGGAAATATAACTTAAACATACAAATGAATAAGAGTTTTATTCAACATTTTTTTCTCTGCTTTTCTTAAACTTAAGGGATATATTTATACTATCTTTCGTGTTTACATTTTACCTTACTTTTTATCGTAATTAAATTGATTTATAGACCTACTTCAGTCTATTTACTGCCTGCTATAACATGTCCTTTTTTCTTCATTTGTAGGTTAAGATCGAGTTACCCTATTAAATATAGCACACATTTAAGACTGAGAACCATACACTTACATAGCTACACGTGTGGTTGGATTTCATTCGGCTAGGTTAGGTTAGGTCAGGTTTTGTTAGGTTAGGATAGGTTTTACCTCTATGTAGGTTAAGCCGAAGCTGAATGAAACGCTACCGCAAACACAATAGGACAACACAATGAGTTTAATTGTGTTACGTGAAGTTAAGTTAGGTTAGGTTAGGTTTGGTCAGGTTTTGTTAGGTTAGGATAGGTTTTACCTCTATGTAGGTTAAGCCGAAGCTGATTCAAACGGTACCCCAAACACAACGGGACAACACAATCAGTTTAATTGTGTTTCGTGAGGTTAGGTTAGGTTAGGCTAGGTTAGATTTATTTCTAGGTTAGGCTCGAGTTGACCCATTCGACGTAGCACACATTTGCTGCTGGGAAAATATGCTTCCCGAGCCTTACGTGTAGTTCAATATATAAAACATTTCTGTGTGGAAATGTTGTCACAGGCTTATACTGCCCAACATGTCGAAGGCATTTTTGATTAGAGTTGGATTTTTTTTTTTATTTGATCATTTTTTCACGGGACTGTCCCGGTATATATCAAGTGATCTGATGAGAGCAGTCTGCCCAGACATATTGGACAAAGCCTGGTTTTTACCGCATCATTGACGGACTGGGTTGCAGTCAAGTACACGATGGGGGGACCTACAGCTCAAGGTGGGTTCCGAACCACCAGAACCTCGGGAAAGGTACATTGGAAAATTTCTAGAGGTACCGCCTCAGGGATCGAACCCCGGACCTCTGAGGTGAAGTCTGAGTGTCTAACCAACTGAGCCACCGAGGCTCTGATAATAATAATTATTATTATTATTATTACACCATTAAGCCATTTCCCTTTCGGGGTAGGCGTGACTCGCTCGGTAGGGGAAAGGAGTAGTGTGTGGAAGGGATAGAGATTTTTCAGATTGATCCAGAATTCTCGTGCTATTTAAGTAAATAACACGTTCGTTCTGCAACACTGCTCCGACCCAGGTTGCTGATCAATCTCTCTAGCAATCACCCCAAGCGAAGAAACTCACGAAGTCGTTAGGTAAGGTTCCCCACTTGGGTCCATTAGTAGCCAAGGTCTTTGTTTCAGGCGTCATTCACTCTACTGACACTCTTTTTTTAACTATTTGCCGCCATACTTTCCTGTCCTGGCATACTTCTCTAGCTTCTTTTATGTCCATGCATTTTTTCATGCAGGCTGTCGTGTGCCATTTACTTTACCTTGATACACTTGTTTCGTTAGTCGTTCGTTTGGCATTCTCTCAACGTGTCCGAACCATCTTAAACGATTTCTTTCCCACGTGTCTACTAGCGTCTCTTCTGCACCACATTCTTTTAGAATTATCTCGTTATTTACTTTGTCCATTAAGGTTTTTCCGCATATTATGCGCATGAATCTCATGCGCATTTGTACAGTCGGTACAAATATAGAATTATGTATTGCCATTTGAGCTTTATTTAATTTATTTTTACTTCTAATAAGAGGACCTGCTCTACCAATAACCTTCTTACCTTCATTTATTCGTCTATCTGATTCCTCATCTAGCTTCCCGTCCCTAGTAAATAAGTTACTAAGATATACGAACTTATCAACTTGTTCAATTCTCTCATCATTTAATAAAATATTGCATAGTGTTTCCTCACTCTTTCCTTCGAACACCATGGTTTTTGTTTTATTGGCGTTAATTTTGAGTCCCATGCTCTTCATGCTTGCATCTAGTTTATTCAGCATTCTTTGTAGGTCTTCGATAGACTCTGCCATAACAACCTTATATCTGCGAACGCTAACCCACGTACCCTTACTGTTTCGAGATCCACACCCTCTTCGTCGAAGAGAGCCATTCTTAAACACTTGTCTATAAATAATATAAATAACCATGAAGACATAACGCATCCTTGTCTAACTCCTTGAATAATATCGAAACGGTCACTCAGTTTCCCATTCACTCTTACACTCGCTTTGCTACCTGTAAATATTGCCCTTTCTCTTGTATATTGATACGATAATAGCTTCTTTCCAATCGTCTGGGACGTCTCCCATCTCGAAACATAAATTTATCAATTCGCACAGTCTATGTGGTATGCACGCGCCACCGTGTTTAAACATTTCAGCGTTAATACCGTCTACCTCGACAGCCTTACCGTTTTTCAAGTTCTTAATTATATCCCTAACATCAGTGACACAGATTTTTTCAATTGAGTTTTCCATCGCATCGTGTTCAACATCGCAGTTCTTGTATCCTATAGCTTCATCTCCGAATTGTCTCCTAAAATAGTCTCTGAAAGCCTCCAGTATTCCGTCTGCATCATATACCATTTTCCCCCTACTGTTTTTCATGTTGACAATTTCTGTACTTTTGTTTCCTTTCATTTTTTCATAAAGTAGTTTCCTGCTTCCTTCAAAGTCGTATTTTTATCTCTTCTTCTGCTCTAATTGTATCTTTACTTACTTTAACTAATCGTTTAAGTAGCCTGTTTTCGCGTCTATAATCATTTATACGTCTACTTCTTTCCTCATTGCTAAGACCTGCGATGTTCAAAGTTCTCTTGTACGCTTCTCTGTTTGCTTTTTGGGCAGCCTGAGTTTCATCATTATACCACGCATCACCAGAAATTCTTCCTACAACTGCGGTACCACACACTTCGATCGCACATCTAACAAGGATATCCTGTAACATTGTCCAGGCGCCCTCTATATCTTTGTTTTTTATACGGTACTCCCATGTAGGCATATCTATGCTTTCGATTATCTTATTTTGGAAAACTATTCGCGCATCCGGTTTCTGTAGGTTGTCAATTTTGATTCGCGTTTATTTTGCTTTCTTGGGTCTCTTTTTTCTCCAAACCCGACCTAAGTTAATTTTTGAGACCAGAAGGTAATGATCAGTATTGTATTCAGGACCCCTCATGACTCTTGTATCTTTGACTAACTTCCTTAGTCTTTCATTCGCAACAACAAAGTCAATTATACTGCGGCTCTTTCCTTTAGACCAGGTGTACATGTGGATCATTTTATGCCTAAACCAAGTATTTGTAATAAACAGACCCCTTCCTAAGCATAGACCAACTAGTTTATCTCCGTTATAGTTTGTTCTTGGCTCCCCTAAATTACCTAATACTCTTTCTGTATCCTGATTTTGGATGCCCACCCAACCGTTCATGTCTCCTAGTAGAATTATTCTTTCCCCATGTTCGCAGATGTTTATTGTGTCATTTAAAGTGTCCCAGAAGACATCTTTCACTTCTCTAGGATCACTATCAACCGGCGTGTAGCATGTTATAATAAATAGTCTTCTGATTCCTACTTTCATTCTAGCCCCCAGCAGTCTGGGAGACACGAAACCATGGTCTTCGAGATGCTGCTTTGCTCTTTCATTCAAAATCAGACCTACTCCTTTTTTACCATGTGATTCACAGTTTACTCCTGACCATATTTCAAATCCGCCTTTCAACACGTCGTCTTTTATGTCTTTAGTTTCGCATCCCTTTTTCTTTGTTTCGGGCACATGTAAAAAATTTGGTTTCTTCACGTCCATAGCTTCACACAATTCTTTTACCTTGAGATCATTTACTCCCCTAGCATTCCAAACACCCAGTCTCCATTCGTCGCCTGAAACATGACCTTTAGATTTTCCGTGCGCATGCCTTTTGTCATTAAAATTTCCAGTCCTTTCCGAGGCTATTTTTTAGTTTGTATTATTCATTGTTTAGAATTTACGTCCAACTAACACCTTTATGCAATAAGTTTATTTTCGGAGTCAAAATCATGTCAAAGTTAAGTATCAAATCGTCATATGGTGGAGATTGTAGTTCTAACGTCAGTCCCACCAACAACTTCAGTTAATAAGGGAGGGTTGGGAGAGGGGGGAAGTAGAACTGGAACCGAGAGAGTCGTCTTGGGTTTGTGTTTTTGTTTTCATGCTGAGAAGGTCAC
>NC_046657.1:42271799-42284552 GCF_010883055.1 Belonocnema kinseyi
AAAATTGAAGAAATATAAAATGTAAATCCAGAGAAAGAATAGAAAAAAAAACAAAAACACCAATTTTGAAGAAATATTCAAATCCGAATCTCAGCCAAAAACAGGTATTTTCGATAAAACAGATCAATTTTCAACCAGACATTTGTACCCCCAATTAAAAGAATTTATTTTCCACCGAACAAAAAGAATTTTTAAACGAAAAGAATGAATGTTGACAGAATTGTCGAATTTTGAAGAAAATGATTCAGTTTTGAGCCAAGTAATATAATTTTTGGCAAAAAAAGAACCATTAACAACAAATTTTATTGTAGGCGTCGCGACTAGAAAGAATAAGTATGAGGTCAGGTTCTGTTGGGTAAAGTTATGTTAAATAAGTTGATATCAGGCAAAGGTTGATCCTTCACAGTTGTCGACATGTTTTTGAAGTGAAAATTTGCATCACTGGCATTATTTTTTAATTTATTTGCCTCAGTGCATGATTTTTCATTATTTTTGAGGTTATGGCTCAACCATGACGTGATGGGTGATTTTTGATACCGAATTTGCATTCAGCGACCCAAAATCCATATGAATACGTGTGTCTTGTTACTAGATCCGCACACTTATTTTTTTTGTGTGGCTGTGTAATTAATAAAAAGAAGCAGAACCCTTTCGCGAAGCTCCGGAGTCTAGGACTGAACAATAAATTGCTTAGAACAATTATGAGGCTCTATGAAACCATTACTATGTACTTTGTAAAAAACGGAGAGAAAACGAAGGACTTTGATGTTAAACAGGGGTTGCCTCAGGGGAGTCTCTCTCAGTCCTATTATTCATATCCTATAGTTCTCTTATTCATAAGTGATATTGAAGAATTTTTTAGAAAACATGGAGCAGAAGAGGTAGGGTTGGGAGTAATCCTTGATGTATTGTTACTGGAATTTGCGGACGATATCTTTATCCTGGCCCAGTCTCTTGTGAAGGTACAATTGAAATTAAATATATTACAAAAATACTGCGAAATTAACGATCTAGTTAAAAAGTACTGTTACTTGTGTCATATCTTTAAGGCCTCTGGTGTTTTCAGAGGAATTAAGAACAACAGATAGCTAAAGCAAATGTAGCATCAGGTACTTCCGGACAAGTTTTATTCAGAGCAAAACCAAGATCTATAGTACCAGCAAACCACTTATTCAATGCGGTAACATCAGCGACCTTACTTTATGGCGTGGAAATCTGGTCACTGGGGTATCTCGATGACATAGAAATTGTTCAAAGTAAATACTTTAAATCTGTGTTAAACCTGCCTCGTAACACTCCGAACTACATGATAATGTTAGAAACAAACAGGTTAAAGTTAGAGTATGAATTCATAGCTAGAGCACTAAAATGGCGGATAAAGTTGCTGGAAATGCCCGAGGATAGATTAACAAAAAGATGTTACAATAGGTTACTCCGGCGGAACTCACTTGAAGCAAACTCACTTAAGTATAACTGGACCTCACAGATAGAGAATATTATGTCAAAGCTAGGGTTTAGACATGTATTTGTTAGCCAAAATCCCGAAATTGCCAAAGAGTTTTTTGATGAGATAATGAATAAATTGCAAGAGAGTCTTAGGAGTAATGATATCCTAGCAGCTCAGAATTCATAATTCTTCAGTGTTTATAAAGACATTGTCTTGTCGAAGGAATACTTAGTAAAAAGTATGAACATTAATAAAATAGGACTCCTTAGTCAACTTAAATTAAGTAACTATGTAACACCTAGAATCGCATGAGATAAACAAAGTAATGTATTTGATTCGGAGAGTGTTTTTTGTTTGATGTGCTACTTGAATAAGAGAGACTGATTAAGCCACTTTATTCTAGAATGTCCAGCTTATAAGAGTGTGAGACCCGTAGTATTTATTCGAGGGAAAATGTTTAGCGAAATTGTAGATATAAAGTCTCAGAGAGATATCGAGAGCAATGTTGGATTATTGTTGGATATACTTTTGCTTATTCTCGTTACGGAAGTAAGTTTACTCTCAGTTCATTATGTATTCTTTAAGTATTTGTTATGTGAATGCCCAGTCTCTCTTGGCTCACATTCATGAATTCCGACATTTTTTCAGCTCTTGTGTATACCATATTATCGCAGTGTCAGAGACTTGGCTGAACTCGAATCACCAATCAAGTGTAGTTGCACATAACCATTATGCGCTCTTCCGTAGAGACAGAGAGGAACCGAGAGAGGGTGGTTTTTGCATCGACGTGCATGACAGCCTTAGGGGGGTTTTACTGGGAGCCAGCTCGGTCGTTAATTTTCCTACTGCTGAATTTCTTTTCGTCGCAGACACGGGAATGGGGGAAAGTTTTTTGTTTGGGGTTATTTATACACCTCCAAATGCCTATTTTGTCATTGAACTTGAATCGGAAATTTTTACTTAAGTACCCAACTTCAACAATATTATTCTCACAGGATATTTTAATACTAATTTAGATGTTATTTTTAACCATACTAAATATTTAACAAACTATGATACATTCCGCTGGGTTATCTATCGTGCCTCATAAACCCACCCATCACACTGAACATTCCAGTTCCCAAATAGACCTCATGATAGTAGATGATCTTGATAAGTTTAATTCTTATAGCCAACATCATGTTCCATTTTTATCTAATCATGACCTCATAAATAGGAAATTCAAATATTTTGTACTCAATCCACAAAGCGTAATCAAACTCAAATAAGAAATATTCCATTTGTAGATGAGTGTAAGTTCTAGGAGCAATTAATGACCTATGATTTAAAAAAAAATACTGAGAGTTAATGACATTAATAGTAAATTAAATCTTTTGTGTTCGTACTTAGTTGCATTATTCAATCAGTTTGCGCCTTTACACGTTCCACGTAAGCATAAAGACTCAGCTCTTTTGATCACATTGGAAATTAGAAACCTAATGAGGGAACGTAATAATAAGCGTCGCCTGGCAAAAAGAACTAAAAATCCTCTGATACAAGCTCAGTTTCGGCAGCTTGGGGATTTAGTTCAAACTAAAATCAGGGAATATTTGGCACCTACTTAGACGCTTACATCCAATTTCAAATAAGAATGATGCCTCAGATCATACTTTCCCATCAAATTATTTATTAAAATCATTTACAAACCTACCACCCTGTAACGTCGTTAACTCTGGTATACCCCTTATAGCAGATCAGGCAAGTTCGACTTTTCAAGATCCTGATTTTGTTTAGACATAACGCCTGAAGTTCTCTTTGAAAACATTTTTGTAATAAAAACAAATTCTTTAGGAATAGATGGTATTTCCATAAAAATGATTCGACTATCGCTTCCTGTAATTTTCCCTATACTCCTTCACATCTATAACTCTTCTCTTCAAGTAGGGCTTTTCCCTGAGCTCTGGAAACATACGCTGATTTGCCCTATTCCCAAGGTTTCTAGTCCCTTTTCTACCAATGATTTTCGGCCGATTTCTATACTTTGTGCGATGTCCAAGCCGCTTGAAAGTATTGTGCATTTGCAACTTACGAGTTACTTAGATGCAAATAGGCTACTCGATCCGCTACAATCGGGATTTCGGTCTAAGCACAGTACCTTAACAGCCTCCCTTAAAGTTACTTCTAATATTAAAATCGCTATCGAAAATAAGGAAATAACAATAGTTGTTCTATTTGATTTTTCTAAAGTTTTCGATACTGCTGATCACAAGCTGCTTTTAAATAAACTTCTTAACTTTAATTTATCTCGTTCTTCAATTGTGTGGTTCGACTCCTACCTTGAAAACCGATTTCTACAAGTGCTCAATGATAAGAATGAGCGTTCTGATTGGATGGGGGTCAAGAGTAGTGTTCCTCAGGGCTCCAATCTTACTCCACTCCTTTTCGTTTTGCACACCTCTGACCTTGGTAGTGATCTTGAGAATTGCAAATACCATAAATACGCGGATTCTTTAAACTATACATATCTATATCAATAATAGACTAAAGCTAAACCCTTTAAAAACGAAAGAAATTGCCATAGGACAGTCCTCTTCTCCGTCTGCTGTTATATTAGGGTCTGTGCCTCAGCTTAAGGTTGATGGCCTTGACATTCCCTTCGTTGAATAGGTGAGAGATTTGGGTTACATCCTAAATCGTACTCTTTCCTGGAAAGAGCAAATTATTGAAATCTGAGGAATACCTTTAGAGTACTCCAACAGCTTCGAAGGATTAAGAATTTCTTGCCAACTTCAACTCGGATTCTCCCTGTTAAAAGTCTTATCCTCCCATTTTTTGATTATGGGTGTATTCTTTATGATGATATCACAGATGAGCTAAATTCTAAACTTGAGCGAGCTCTAATGCTTGCATACGATTCATCTACGATGTCCCGAAATATGAGCGCATTACTTCATATCGGCAACGCGCAGGAGTTCTTAGTGCGACTAAAAGAAGACAATTTTTTATAGGCAATCTAATTTTCAATCTCTTTTATAACAGAACCCCTCAATATCTCCTAAATATCTTTGAATACAGAAATGTGACATTACCTGCTAAGTCTAGGCTTTGTGGAAGAAAAACGGTCCTTGCAGTTCCACGTTATAAATCTTGTAAGTTGCAAAGATCCTTTATGGTAAGGGGAGCGCGTCTTTTGAATAAAATACGTGAATCAATCAGAAATGAACATTCGCATTACCTTTAGCCATCTAAGGATAAGAGCCTTTGGTCTTTGTTTATAATTTAATTTAAAGCGAGTGAATTGTAAAGAGCGGAGTTTAGCGAATACGAACTACAGCATTAGATAAAAGGTATGAACTGAATTATTTGACTTTTTGTAAAAAGTATGTTCCACCCCCTTGTAATCCAGCATCAGCCATTTTGAATTACAATAAATGAATTGATTGATTGATAAAAATTATTTTATTTTGACTTTTTATTGTATTAACCAGTTACATGTAAGATTTTTATCCGAATGCGGATTACAAACAATATTTTTTAGTTTTGGAGTTCTCAATTTTCCTAATTAGATTAAAGTGTAGAGCATTGTGGTTCAAGCGAGGGCTTACGCTGTATTGTAAAATACGCACCGATTTTACGGCGGGAGCCTACTGAAATGTCATTGATTTCTTTTTGGGTACATTTAGTAATCATGCCGCTTTCCGTATTAATTTTCACACGTTTTATCACGCCATCAATATATTTATAGATTCCAGTAAGAACGTCATAAGTCTCCAATATTGCAAAGACTTCATTTTCAGATGTTGCTAATACAATTTGTTCCTGGCTTTCTATAGGTTCATATACACTCTTCCCAGCCCTTTTCATTCTAAGGAACTTATTGGTAGGAAAGGTATATTTTCGAAGTTCGAATATCCGGTGCGGATTCCGTAAGCAAATGAGCTGAATAGATTCAAGGAAATTTATTCCACATCCATGTCTGTCAGGAGAAAGAAGTCTTTTCGATGGATCTATAGACCTGGAATTAGATTGACTCCTTGCAAGAGGCCTTGAAGTTGGAGACCTAGACCTTACACGGACAAGAGTCTTGGCAGACAAAAGTGAGGCCTCGGGTGAATCACGTCTTACAGATGAAGAAGAGGGTGCGCTACGAGAATCGACAGGATTGCCTTCACTATTAGGTGAAAATTCAGAGGGCATACTTAAATCTGTAACAAAAAAGGGATGATTAGCTTTTTAGGTTTTTTTAGGAAACCCAAAAACGCCTAGCACAAAACACAGTCTTGTCTTCGCGGATAATAATTTAAGGTCGAAACGAACGTAAAAGTCACATGACTGATCAAACTTTTGCATAGCAAGTGTTTAATAGCAGAAAGTACATTTAAACGGAGATGAATATAATTAGGTGCGAACGGAATTCGCTTGAATACTTCATGCGCATGCAATAACACGGAACTCAATGTATTTTAGAGGGGTTACTAACCCCCGGATCAGCGCGTTCTGGTGTAGTCCCCTAAAACTAATCGGGAAGTGAACTTACCGATTGTTGCTACGAAAATTTTCAGACCCCGGATTTCTCTTGAGAAATAAGCAACGTTCGTACATGCGTAGGTACGAAGTTTCTACTAGCGCGCCCATCGACATATAGTACTGGACCGCTGGCTACGGCTGTCAGAAGTGGTCTAGGGAATAGAAAGAAAGAAAATATCGAGAAAGTAAACATGGGCTTTTCTAAGAATGGCGATTAGTTCTTCTCATCTTCCATCTGCTTTCATTAGAAAAGTATCAAATAATCAATCAGAAATCGCCATCCTTAGAAAAGGACACGTCAACTTTCTCGATCTGTCCATTCTTTCTGTCCCGCCAATTAGTGTACCAGAAAATAGGCTAGAGTACCGTACGCATGGTGCGCGTTTGTGATGCACGAAGAAGAATTGGTTTTTACAGCTGATGGATACAAACCGAGACGCTACGCCAACAGTTTCACAAATTCTTCACTTCAAGGAAGATTTCCAAAGTGAGTGAATTCTTGTTTATGTTGAATGAATGAAATTATTTTCTGAGTGCAATGTTTTAATTAACATTTTGAAAGAAAAGCCTGAGCATTTTAAACTGTTATTTTCATCAACAAATTGTAAAAACTTGTCGTATTTAGCCGATCTTCTACTTTTGTGTTTTAAGACTAACTTTTCCCTAAATTTTAAACAAAAAACAATTGTTCAAAAGTTTTAGAGTAGAAGAGGATTTTTATAATTTAGAAAGATCACTTTTTATACAAAAGGAGACAATTATAACTTTCATGAATTCTAAAATAAAAAATTAGCATTTTATCGCGGTAATTTTATCACAAAATTAAAACTGTGTGTAGTATTCAACTTGATCTTGTTTTAATTTTGTGTTTTAAAATTAAACTCTTGTTTAAATTTAATAGAAAAAAGAACTGTTGAAATTTTTTACACTAGTAGATGATTCTCTTAATTTGAGAAAATAATAATCCTAATGAATTTGTTAATGATAGACCAATTAATCTTTCACCTTAAAATATAAAAGGAGACAAATATAACTTTTAAGAATTTCAACCTAAAAATTTCTTAAATAAATAAAACTTATAATTCGAATTTTTTAATATTCGCTCATCTTCTTAGTGCATTTTCCACTTGTACAAATTTTGAGAAAAATGTCTTGCCATTTTAAGCCACAATTTTTTCTACAAATTTTAAGTACATGTAGAATATTTTTTTGATCTTTAAATTTTGAATTTTCAAATTAATTTTCGGTTACATTCAGTAGAAGCAAAAACTATACTCATAGTTTACAAGTACTAGATGATTTTTTAAATCAGAACAAATCACTTCTTAATATAAACTGAAAGAAGTCTTTCAAATATACTAGCACCCAAAATTGATATAAAAATAATAACTGCAGAAAAAGTATTCTAAGTATTCTTGACTTATGATTAATTAATCTTAGCTTTGCTTATACTATAATTAGTCATAAATTGATTAAACAAGCATGCATAGAAGTATTCTAATTGTCTATCAGCACACGATTTTTTATTTTGACAAATCAATTTCTAATATAAATGCAAGAAAAACCTGTTTTCAAAGATTTGAACCAACAAATTGTAGCCTAAAACACGCGTTTATAAATGCAAGTTATTTAGCGCGACAATAAGGCTATGTTTTCTGACGAGCATATAGACAGGCTATTATATCTAAACGCGTTATGTTGCGTTTTCAACATCGCCTGGGCCTCAGAGGTGAAACTTACATTCGCTTTTATTGCTGTAGTTCTGAGCGGCGAAGGCGGAGAACTCTTATAAAAAAACTTAAAACGGTTGTCAATCTCATAGACAATCTAGAGATTGTTACTAAAATTCCCTTTATCTACTTCTATACACATATGTTATAGTGTGGGTCAAAAAAAAAAAATTCTGCGAAATTCGAAAAAATGTTTTAAAATTTTCTTGTTTGCAGAGTTCTTGAACTTTCTTCACTTTCTATATGAAAAGGAATAAAAAATAGTTCGAAAGCTTTTCTATTTAACCTTTGATATCTCCAGTTATGCTTATTCCGTAAATATGTATTTAATTGTGAGCTTGCATATTATTTCTGTAAATAGTATTTATACCTATAAAAATTTAAAATCTGGATCGACGTACTGTCTGCCGTGACTAACTGAATCTCGACAATATAGATCTTACGTTGCGAACAAAAGATAGCGCACTTTTTCAGCAAATCGTTTCGACACCTTCAATTCCTTCGCTATATAGGCGGACTTTAGGGCTTTCTTTTTTCTGTTTATATGACACTTAAAGGTGGGGCGGTTGTCCTGTAGGGCACGTAACAAGGTGAAGATCTCATTTTTCTAGATTGATACGTGCCGTTACATAACCTAGAAGTACTCAAGGATGACAACTGCGCATGCAAGAGATATTCACAGTCTGACACCACTGGTCAAGGCTACTTGGTGGGTACATGCTGAAGGTGCGGCAAGGAGGGCTACAGGTCTACGGAGTGCAATACAGTGGCGTAACCACGATAATGGGTACCTTAGACCTTTTTTCAGTAAAGGACCCTTTATCCGAAAAATATGACAATATAGGCTCCGAAACTATATTTTTGGGGCCTTCTGATGTTACGGTGTCCCTGGCTATCTACCGGGCCAGCCTGGAAGTACTTACACCCCTGTAGTGATAGCGAGCTCAAACAAGGTGTGAAAAGTCGACGAGCCCGTTGCGTGACACTTCAGCGCAATTTTAGAAATGCTTACCTCAATCGTAAAGCTTTTCAAATTTCTTATCAAATTTGTTAGTTATAAACTTTATTAGGCTTGGTTTTGATCCAACACGACTCCACATATGTCAGCAATCATTCAGTGGTTTTTACACACTAAATTGGCTGCCATTAACAGCCAACTGCGTGTGCGTGATTCCTTTCGAAGCTGCGGACGTGTCCAGTGAGTGATTCGCCATTTTGTGACAGCTGTTATCAACGCTACACGATGCATCGCTTTTTTCAAATTTCATGTACTGATAGTCTCATAGAAAATCCAATTATAAGTGGAATTCGAGATGTAGATTTTAAAAATCAGTCATTTGAAAACACACAAGTAAGATTTGAGAAAATTGCATTAACATGTGCAGATTAAAATCGCAGATGAGTTTGTGATGCCAAGCTTATTTAATTTCTCGCGTGGAATTATTATGTTAGACAAATTTTCAATTGGGGAAAGCTTAAACATATCTATAAATTATAGATATATTATTATACTATTATATTTACCAATAGAATTAACGATGATTGTCAAAGTATAGGCCAATGTATAAAAGACCCTCATTTTTCCCAAGTTGAGAAGAAACTGATTAATTTAGTAATTTAGAATTTCGTAATAGTGTAACGAAAGAATATTCTAGAGCTTCATTATAGATTAGATAGTAGATACTATAGTCGTTATCACAAATATTATAAGTACCAAAGTTATTATTCTGAGACACCTGAGTCATTATTTCTTAACTATTATCTATTTTAGTGATTTATAACTCTGTTGAAATTCATAAAAAAATCTTGACTACAGTGTCGATAGGGGTTTTCATAACCGAAGGTTAGATTCCTCTAATCTATAATTATATATTTCGCACTTTTTCTAAACATGAAAACCCTCACAATGCTGATTAGATGTTTTGACTCACACAATTTAAATTACTAACATAAAAAGGCAGTTACAGGCTTTTGAAATTACCCGTGCAGGCGTTAGGGTTGAAAATATTACACACCGCCCCCTCAATAAGAAAGGGGTGGTTATCATAGTCTATCAGTTTTTTTATTAGGTACTCTTGGGAAGGTGAACATATTCCCAGAATTTAAAACGTAGTCAAACGTTTTCATCTGATAAGTATTAATATAAGGTATTTTCACTTCAGCCATTAGCTAACTTCAGTTCGCTAAGCACTGAGTGGAAATCAATGTACCATATGCATGGGATTCGGTCCTTTTTTGGCCCGTTTTGCTAAAATCTTCGCAAAAACCAATTTTTTCTATATAAGTGTATTTGAAAAATAGATTTCTTAAAGAATCACGTTACTTCCATAGAAGTTATTTTCCAATTGTTGGCTCTAAAGGAAATTGATCTTAAAAAACAGTGACATCATCACAGCAAAAAAGTCTTACTTCTATAACGGTCTTGTTTTTATTTTTGCCTTAAATTAAGCTGATGTATAAAATTTAGCAATAATAATGTTTTAAAAAGAGCTATTAAGAGTATTCGATTTAAAAGAAAGCACAATGATGGCTAACCCTTAGTCTTTTGTATTTAAAACAAGCCCCACTTGGTCTTCCACCTGAGGCAGCAAGATTTGGGCTCAAGAAAAGAAGGCCGTGAGGCTTGCTTTAGCCCTCAAGGTCTAGCTGTTAGACCTCTGATTCTGAACAGCTATAACTAACTTGAAAGAATTGCGACGTCACAACAGCTGAGCGAGCCGAGCGAGACGCGTCGTGTACTCGTCTCACCTATCGGTTTCTTAATCGTTTGTGTAGATACTCTATTCACCGAGATAATAAATAGACCATGGAATAACCTACAAACGCACATCTTTAAGTATTGAGGTGGAGATCCTGTCAAAGAAGGAGTTGTCTGAAGAGAATTGTCCAATATTGGAACAGGCACTCAATTTTTTATGAAGTTCAGGGAGCGTGCGTGTCAAGTTTCTAAGAAAGGCTTCCATAATTGCACACAATGGACGCAATTAAACGACGTATGAAGATAATAATATATCCAATAATCAGGATATATCAAAGGAAAGTTTATTTTATTTTAAAGAAACTGTTTTCTTAGCGTAATTTGATTTATAATAAAGGCTTTATTTAGGATATATTTAGTACTTATTTTAAATGTATAAAGTGACTTGGTGTAAGCCCACAGTCTGGCTACATACTACTTTTAAGATTATGCAGCGGCTTGATGATAGCCTACCGTATAGCTAACAACTAGTTTCTAAACCATGCAGTGGCTTGATGTTAGCCCATATTATCGCTACAAGCTACTATCAAGACTACATCAGGTCTAACCTGTAGTTCGATTAGTTGTTCGTTTTAAAGATTTCAAGCTATGCTTCTTTTTAGCGGAGCTGGTCTTCTTTATGTTACACCTGGAAACCAGCCCACTTTTGGTTTAAAATTAAGACTTTTATTTCTGTGGTCATCTGAGAAGAATTTTTAACTCGTTTTTCAGCGCAAGTTCTACGGTTAAGGACATGTAAAGATGTAAAGAAACCGGAATTCTCGCGTTTCGCATAGGGGGAACAAAACTGAAAAAGTTTTTGCATTGCGCTCTGAAATAAGTCATTTCTGACGAATTAGTAACCAAACTTACGTTATACAAGATGAAAGGTACCGAAGAATTTGGAGACACGAGAATATTTTGAATTATTCCAAAGTAATTGTAAGTCATTTTTAGGAATGGTAATATCCCGTTACTAAATTGTCTTCTTTCACTTTTTTAGAAGCTGCTCTGAAGTTCCATTTTTATCTTCGTCCAGAAAGTAAGGAAATTTTTGAACAAGTCAAGCTTGAAGTCCTGAAAAGCAACGAAACAGGTTTCTAAACATACAGAAGAGATCGAAGAGATTAATAGGAAGATTCGGGTATTCACTGAGATGATTGCCTCAAAAGAATTACCTCCTGGTGAAAATGGGGATTCCCGTTGTTCAGGCAATGAGGACCATGAGATATTTTAAAAAGTGCAATTAAAACATCACCGTTTAGTATTGATTTCTGGGTTTAATTATTTTTAACTTTATACCAAAACTTACTCTTCTGGCTTTATGGTCCTAAGTTTGTTTCTTTTAAGATACTTTCTACTTTTTTAATTTTCAACTTTATACCTTTGTTTTGTAATATATAATGTTATTCTTTGTTTTGCAAATTTCATGCAAGGAGATAATTCAAAGTCTGTCAAACCTATCAGAGTATACCGAGCTTCAGTGGCAATTAGTCAGTAACAAACTTTAACTTTTATTTTATATAAATAATCATATTTGTTATAAATTGTTAACTCTCCCTGTGCATACATTTATAAATATATTAAGTAGTTTTACTCATCCGAGTTTTCTACCTCTTTAAATAAGATTTTAAAACGAGGAACTATCTCTTAAATAAATTAAATATAACCTCAAATTTTTTAACCCTATAACCGCTGGGAAAACAACCTCTAAATTCTAAGCAAATTTTTTTATTTGAGACTTAGATAATATTAGTGGCGTTTACAATTGTTCTATATTATCTGCCAATCTTCCCTATTGTATTCGTAAGACGTACGAGGGTAGTTCAATAAGTCCTTAGAATGAAGTATAAAAACAATTTTTTTTGGGTAAATTTTTTTTATTTTTCAACATATTCTCCTTGGAGCTCTATACACTTGGTCAATCGCTTTTCAAGTTTTTTTAATCCTTCAAAAAAGTGCGTTTTCGGAAGTTCCTCAAAATAAGCACTTACAGAGGCAATGACGTCTTCGTTGTCTGGAAATCTCTGTCCACCGAGCCATTTTTTCAAGTTTGGAAATAAGAAAAAGTCACTGGGGGCTAAATCTGGTGAATACGGTGGGTTTTCGACCAATTCGAATTTTAGTTCTTCAAATTTAGCCATTGAAACGAAGCATGTGTGAACTCGGGCGTTGTCGTGATGAAAGAGATTTTTTTTTCTCGCCAAATGTGGTCGTTTTTTTTAAATTTATTCTTTCAGCTGCTCTAATAATGATGCATAATATTCACCAGTGATTGTTTTACCCTTTTCGAAGTAGTCAATAAGTATAATTCCACGTGCATCCCAAAAAAC
>NC_046657.1:42284652-42286199 GCF_010883055.1 Belonocnema kinseyi
CAAACAAGTTATCAACAATATTCTCTTTATTCGTTTAATCCCTCCAAACAAGATTTCCCATGCTAGGTTTTGTCGTCCTAATCATCCCCTATACTTAATTGCTTTTTTAAAATGAATTTTAATCACGCTCTTTCGGTTCCTATTTTCGCATTTCGAGCTGGACTAAAATATAAAATATAAATTAAAAACCTTTAAAATTAGTTTTATTTAATAATTATATTATTAAATTTATTTTATCGAAAATTGTCGTTTATTTACTTTCAAATAAATCGCGCTATTTAAAATGCCCAGTAGGTTCTGCCTGGAGTGGGCAATTCAAGCATAATGAACAATCATTGATTGTTACATTTCTTGGTCGGTGGTAGCATCTTTAACTAAAACTTATTTCGTTGAAATTATCATTAAATATATAAGTCATTGAACCGTGTGTGATTAAATATGTAGATGTATTCCAAAAACATATCAATCATTTTTAAAGATTTTTAAATCAACTTAGACGTTTGCGTATGTCAGTGATTGAAATGAGTGAATTTTTAAAAGTGTTTCGAAAAATTGGTAAATTATTAATTTGTAATCACTTTGTTTTAAAAACCTGCTTCAGGAATACTTCAGTGTTAAACAAAGTTTGTAATTGTTCTATTTTTATCGATTTAACTTTGAATTTTTGTAGTTTAGAAAAAAACTATCCAATCGCTTTGAATATTACTTGATATACTGTACAATACTATAAATAGTTTACTTCTGAGGCCTTGAAAATAAATTGAAAAGGATATAAAAAACGCTATCCACACTGTAATGGAGAACCTTTTTTATAGGTATCAACTGAGTTATAAATCACCAAAACAGATAGCAGTTAGAAAATAATGTTTCATACCTAATTTTAAAGAATTCAGTAATTAAATATTTATACCAGCAATTAAGTCTCACAAAATGTTAATATCTCAGAATAGTAATTTTAAAGCCTCTCATGTGTGGGAATAACGAATATAGTATATATGATCTAATATGTAATGAAGCACTAGAATACCCCTCTGTTATACTGCTAATGAAATTCTTTATTATTAAACTAATTAGTTTATTCGCTCCTTGGGAAAAATCAGGGTCGTTTATACGTTTTTAAACTCTTCCTTTTAATCAAATTAAATTTGGCAATTATTTCATGATGTAATGGAATGAGCAGAAGATCAGCAAAAGAAGTTTTGTTTTGTGCAATTAGAAAACCGAACATCTGAGGTGAAATAATTATGAAAAGATGAACATATTTGTAGATTACTGGTCCGCATAAGATTTATGATGAACGGAGTGAAAGTTTCCTCTGTATAGGGTTATAATATTGTACTCTATTTGGTGTAAAAGTAATTTTATGATATATTAGGTTAGAATGGTAAGAGTGGGAGACATCCACTAATTATATACAAAGTGTATACAAGAGTATTTACATAGTGCTACGAGGGTAGTTCAATAAGTCCTTAGAATGACCAACAGATGGCGCGCGAATCGCTCCAAATCATCTGTTTTCAGTGAGCACCACTCCCGACTAGATATAT
>NC_046657.1:42286299-42310396 GCF_010883055.1 Belonocnema kinseyi
GTAAAAAGAAACCACAAATTTTATTACTATAGATTATTTGACATTGTTGATAGTGAAGCATGAAACGAGATTTTACCCTAATTAGTAAAACGTGTGTAATGGCACTTTTTCCAAAAGTAAGTTGGCTTGGGTTTGCGTGACCATTTTACGAAAACATTGGATCATGCTCTATCTCGGTTGGGGGTACGACTTTGGTTTGATGCATGGGAATGGATAGGAGTTAAGTTGGAGATTAAACAAGGAGGATTTTACCCTTGTTGTGGAATGAACTCACACATTGATAACAATATAAATTTGAAAATTGATCATTTTCGCGCCAAAATTATCTCAAATCATCACAGGAAACTTTTGGGTGTCAGATGTGGGATTCGATAAACTTGTCGCGAGGGCATACCAACTTTGTAACAATTCGTGAAAGGATACAGTGAAAAAAGTGAATTTTTTTCTTCAGTGAATTAGAGAATTTTGAAGTGGAAGGTTAATTTTATTTGAAACAGTGACAAAATTAAGTTAAGAGTATATGGATTTGACGTTCAGCATAAACCAGAGAGAGTAAACTTAAATGCAGATGCATTATCACGAAATCCAAGAGTCGAATCAGTAAGGGATGATAATATGGACATAGATTTGGAAGTCTTGGAGGGTGAGGATCAGTGTGCTGGGGAAGTGCACGCATTTGACCGTGCTGAGACTCCTCCTTCAAAGAAGAAAATTTGGAATCATGAACTTCCAGTAGAAATGTTGTTCTGGCTTTCTTCTAGAAATAAACAGAATGAAAATGTTAAAAAAATAAATTTTTGTACTAATGCCCAGGGGGTTTAAGTAGAAGAAAGGAATAACCAAGGTCAAGATCACGAGAGAGGTCATGTGAGACACCTCTTTGATTACCAAGGTCAAGAGTAGAAAAGAGGTCTTGCGAGACATCCCTTCAAAGAGATTAATAGAAAACCTCTTGTCAAATTTTCGGTTAATTCTGAAAATATTTCTAGGGTAATTGAGGACGGTAGCGTTGGTCTGGCAGTGCCGAGATCGAACTACCATACCTGGGAAGAAAGAGAGAATGGGAATTTTATTCCTGACCATAAGACGTACGCACGCGAGTCAAAAAATGGATTGGTAATTAATGAGGCAGAATATCTGAGTGAAGAAGAAAGATGCGCCATGTTAGGCGAATTTGTGGGTTTCGGAAATTCTGAAATCCGACCGGAGGAAAGCACGAACAACGATTTGGAGGTAGTCCATGAGATGCCTGCACAAGGGAAGAATTCGTGAAGTATCCAGGACCTACTCACTCCCTTATTTGAAATTAATCGGGAAAAATTATGGATGAGAGAAGATCATTTGATAAATTTCGTTTCTTGCAATACAATATATTGACTATCCCTGTGGGTTACGATTTGATCAATAACAATTTTATTAACTTGCAAGACTTAAGAAATGAAAAGGTAGAAATTGGACAGGTAATTTGATTTAGGCATAATAATAAAGAAATGTTTAAAGTCTTTATAACAAATAAATTTGATGAAAAAACTTATGCAATGAATATTGAGGCAGCTGTTTCAACTTTGAAACATGGAATTAATGAGTTAAAAATACAATCTTTTAGTATTTCACGTAAGGGAAAAGGTTTTGATTGAATGCCTTGGGAAATTTTATAATTAATTTTTAATTTTTAAAAGAAATTGATTCGAATAAAAAAAAAGCTACCAATGTGTATTACTGATACTTCCGCAAGAGTTTCTGAAAACCTACAAATAGATTTAGTAGGTCCTTTAACCTAATCAGACTTGAAAAACGAATATATGTTAACATGGGAAGATTGTTTATCCAAATATTTGGGTGCGATTCCGCTGATAAAAATATATGCTCCTACAATTGCAGTAGCTTTTGCTGAGTATTTTATATGCCGGTTTGTATTCCCTGAATCAATTCAGACGGACCAAGGGCCGCAATTTATAAGTGAAATTATAGCAGGTTTTGCGGAAATTTTTAAAGTAACTCAATATAAATCCTCTACTTACCATCCCCAATCTCTGGGAGCTCTTGAGCAAAGTCACCAGACCTTTGTGGAGTATCTTTGACATTATTGTGGGGAATCGGATTGGGATTTGTGGTTTCCGTACACCATGTGTTCCTTTAATATTGCAACGGCAGAAAAGCAATTGTTTCTTCTGAATTTTCCGACGAACAAATTCCTATGACTTATGTCCAATTAGTTGATGATATTCTTAATAGGTTGATTACCACTGAGTCTATGGTCCATTTTCGACTCGAGGCAGCAAAACGAAGATGTAAACAACATTATGATCAAAAACTCAATGAAATAAATTTTAAAGAAGGTCAATACATATATTTTATATTAGAGAAAAGAAATAACAAATTAGGAGACCACAATGAAGGGCCGTATAAAAATACCAGATTAGTAAGGGACTATAATGTCGAAATCCTCTAAGTAAAGAAGAAAGTAAAGAAGTTTGTTTGAACAAATAATAAAACTATTGAAATAAATTAAAGTGTATGAAATAAAATAAAATATTATTAAAAACCCTTAAATGAAATCTTTGACTTTATTTTGAAATAAAAGATACTGGCAAACTGAACCTTAAATAGAAATATATAAAGCTATTACGAATGAGAGAGTAAAGGAGAGGGAATACCGGCGAGGGAAATTTTCTCCTACGCCACGTGCTCTGTTTTGATTATCTGAAATAAAAATCAAGATTGAGACACATAATAAGCTCATATTTAAAATGAGGTGAAGTTTTCTCACGTTAAATTGAATGAAATATTAACTCTTGTTAACCAAGCTGGTTTAGGAAATTATCAAAAATTGTAGTGAGGTTCTGAAAGTCTATAGAGAAAAGTCCTTTGGGAAGAAAGGTAGTAAGAACAAACGAAATTAGAGGAAACAGTTAAAATTACTGACAAATATTACATGCAGCTATTCTTGGGAGTCCTGCAGGTATGGGAAAATAAATTAAATGTAATTACAGTGAAACACTTCAATAGCCCTCCCTTCTATAACCATTCCGAGAATTCAAGCCGCGCCGTAGGTAGGTATAACAGGAACTTCGCGGGGGCCGCGGGGTCTGCGGTTGTCACTCAGGCGAGCAGTCAAGCGTGAACAAACAACAGCGGAGCGGGCTACAATGAGTTAATTCACACTCAAGGTCAGCCCCAAAATCGGCGGTATAAAAGAGTTTCACTGTACTTTTTTCTTATTTTTGTTGTGCCTCTTATTCTCTGTAAATGTAAAAAAAATGTTGGGCCCTTTGTTTGCATAAACAACTTTAAAATGTATAGTAATGTATAGTATAGTAAAATGTAAAATAGTAATGTATAGTAAAATGTATGTATGTATATAATGTATGTATAGAAGAATAAAGCAGTTGAAGTCAACGCGATAGACGCGACTTTTAGGAGAGAGGGAAGCCTCACCAAATCTTCCCTTTCCACTGACCACTACATTCTTGCGGAAAGAGATAAGTGATAGACGCGGCTCACGGACGGGGTATAGATGAGATGCGTAGATGAGGTGGTGAGTGGTGGGAGGTGTTTCACGGAATGTCGAGCTCTCGAATCAAATCCCAATTTCTCGCGTACCGAATAACTCAATTATTAGCAATAATTACGCTCGGATTTTTTTTCGATGGTTTCATTAAGAAGAGCAGCTCAAAAACTATCGAGAAAGGTGTAAAAGCCTCGATTTCGATTTTTTTTAGAGTAAGCCCCCTTTCTTCGCCGCTCGTCACATATGTAGAAAAATTCAAGATTTCTAATAATTAGGTAAAAATGTAAGCATTTTTATTGATTTGAAAAAAATATTAGAATGTTATTTTAGTTTGAAATAATGCACTTTCTAACGCATTCAAATGTTAATTAAGAAAAAGTAGTTTTTAATATTTTTAAATATTTAACTATTCAATTTAAAATCAGACACGGTAATTGAATATTCAAAATTAAAATAATTCAGATTAGGAAGTAAACGTAATAATAAGTAATAATAGTAAAGTAATCGTAATAAATATTGAATTAATACAGTATATAGATGTAAATGTGTACGTGGGTATGTGTAAATGCCTGAAGTTAGTTAGGTGAAAGGGCGGTCGGTTCATTTTTAATGAACTTGCGGATACGTCCGTGATTAAATTTTCCCTTACCAAGTTTTTAAATAAATTGTGTTTAGGTGGCTAGGGATAACAAGGACGCTGGCCTGCTGACTGAGATCTTCAGTCTGGGTGGTATGTTCTGGGTGGTATATACAGTTTACCGAGTAGAGAGAAAGCATGTCTGCTGGAGGCACACTGCGTACAGTCCCATGTTGCAGAATATGAACTTCGTAAAGTAAGGAAGTGGCGCCATCAAGTGAAGATAGAACAAACTACAGCTCTATTCCGAAAACCCCTCCTCTCCACTCCCCCAGTCATACCATTCAAGTTATAATATATTTTTCAATTTAGATTTACAGGAAGAATTATTTACGTAAACAAACCGTTTTATGCAGTATAAACAAAACATAAAATAGCGCATGATCAAAAATGGATTGAGTTTTCTTCATACTACATCAAATGGTTTGTTTGTGCAAATTATTCTTTCCATAATTCTAAATGAAAGAAATATATAAACAGAGACATTAAACCTAACACTTAAGCACTCCGAATAGATCGGTCTCTTTTTCAATTTAAAATTTAAAATGATGTAAATTTGTTTCAAACATAAAATGAAAATAATTTTGAGACGTGAATAATATAATCACTCACCCGTTATTTCCATGTCGGCCTTGTTCCTATATTCCTGATCCTCCCCTTCTACCACCCAATAATTATAAATACAATAATTTTTATTATCTTTTGAAACGAAAAAAATCTTTTTAGAAATTGTTCGTTTCGTTTGTCAATAATTGTTAGCACATTCCCTGCAATCATCTGATTGGTCAAATAACTTACTCCGCAAATCTGCTACTCTTCCAATATGTATCAATGGGACTGCTCCCAGAGGGAAGAATAATTTACGAAGTTGTTTAGTATAAAGTGGAACTACGGGAATTTTAAACCAAACCCGAGTAGATTCGCATTTGAAACGATGTGAATTAGTTCTATTTTAAGTTTTTTCATACCTATGAGCTCAACCGAAATACTAATAACCTTATTAATAATTTTAAATAAGCCGCGTTATGACGCAACTTTTGTTTACGGGGGGAAGTGTAACAATCGACGATTGTTCATTATCCTTGAGTGCATTGCTAGAGGCAGCCCCTCCTAAACATTTTAAATAGCGCGAGCCATTTGAAAGTAAGTAAAAAAAAAATTTGGATCAAATGAATTTAATAATATATTTTTAAAGGTTTTTAATGTATATCTCAGGAGAGACTTAGTGTTTTCAGAGAGCGAACTGAGTCAGTAGCACAAAAAATTGGTCAATTTAATGAATAATTTGGATTATTTTTTATGTTTTGCACGCGTTTCGAACGAAATGGTTTTTTTACCGGTTTTATTTTCAGCCCAGCTCGAAATGCGGAAATAAGAACCGAAAGAGAGTGATTAAAGTTAATTTCAAAAAAGCAATTATGTAAGGGGGATGACTAGGAGGTTGGGGGTACGAATTTGAGTTTTGATTGGTTTTATGCATGGGAATGAATGGGGTTAGGACTGCGCTGGGAATGCATGGTCGATGCGTGATCCAGCAGCCCGCAGACTTTAATCATTATACAAGGTCAGATTTTGAATGACTCGCGGCACGGAATCTATTTTTGTTCGTCCCAATTTACTTTTAATAGGATTTAAAATTTTTTCTTTGTTAAAGTGATCAAAGAGATTATATATGATACCTTAAACTTTAACTTTTTGTTTAATTGACTTTTACCTACATCTTTGATCATTTTTAACTTACTTTAAAATTATTATTATAGTAATAATAATAGGATTTTGAAAATAGGTTTCATTGTTTATTGCTTAAAGTCGGAGATTAGACTAGGCAGGTTTTCCCCTTGTTGTGGAATGATCTTACCCATTAATAACAATATAAATTTAAGAATTGATCATTTTCGCGCCAAAGTTATCTCAAATCTTCACAGAAAGCGTTTTTGTGCCTTAACAAGTTACCGACAGTCGGTAAATAGTGACGCTGATGATTCAGATTCCTGCTGAGATAGCATAGCACCATCAGTCGATAAAACAGAGGGTCGGTAATTTTGAGGTTATGCTCCAAGCTAAGTCGGTACAGCAGTGAGGTAGGTAATGGATATTCCTGCTAAGCTAACATCATACGGTTCTTTTACATCCTAAGTAACCATCTATTTGTGAAACAGTTTTAATACCATCAGTCGGTAAAACAGGTAAGATGGTAGTTTTTAAATTATTATTTTAACATCGGTTAGTGAAGTAAGGAGTAATTTTTTCACCGTTGTGTAACAGGGAGTCTGGAAATGTTATATATTATCTTTTAATATAACGTCAGTATTAAAATGAGCATTCACGTGTTCAGTTCAAAGTCTTTTTTAGTAGGTTCAGTTTAATTAATTATAAATTATCTTAATTAATAATTCACGATTATGGAAAAAACCTAATTCTGCACATGAGCAATTTATAATGCACTGAACGGTAAGATTGAGTCCGTGCGCGGCAGGGTTGGTCAGTTATGCATCATTTTTCATTTATTGACCCATAATACGTTGTCTATATAATAAACCTTGAAAACCCAGTAAGCTACTTTCGAAGATGTCAGCCATGCACTTAGCCTCACTTTTTTAATTGTTTTGTTTTTGTGGATTAAATCCTTTACAAAAGCCATAATGTCTAAGCGTGCTAAATTTAAATTTACAAAATCTAGATTGATCTAAGCTACATAATAAGTTTGGGCATGCGCAGAGTTTCACTCTGCTCTTATGGCTTGAGAGCATTGATAATTCCACCGATTTGTCCGGATTAAAATCAAGGATAGCGAAAAATCGTTTGCTTCAAATAAAGCTCACTGAATTTAGAAACAATATTATTGATTTATTAAAAGATTTACTTTATGTTTTTAAAATTCTAGAGTTGGGAATAATCAGTATCATGACCGTCCTTCAATTATTACATTTAATTTGTAATCAACTGAAGGCATAATTCCGAAATTTTTAATTGACACATTTTTCATTTCGACAGTTTTAACTCACATATTTTTACATTTTAATTGTTGACTTAGAATCCACGACTTCAAGTGCAGATTTGAAAAGCGTAAGAGAACCAGTTATTCAGAAATCTAATTAACTCTATGACATGTTTATGAGGCTCTGGTCCGCCTGCTCAAAGCCTTCCGCAACGAAACATTGTCAATTTTCTAATATCTTCGCACTTCCTCTATTCGCCGACTAATTCACGGGCTTATGATTTTTCGTTATCTACATCTATCTGATAATTTATTGAGAGCAGAAAAAATTTATCCAATAATTCCTAAGACTATTCAAATTTAATGACCTCATTGGTTATTAAAGTTGGATACAAGAAAAAATCGTTAGAATTATTGACTTCTTATTATCTCTTATCCCGAACACGTACCGATTAAATTATTGGAAAGGGTGGTTATCTTTTTATTTTGGTGCCCAAAGGCAGCCATGTTTGTTGGTGTCATCTAGAGTTCCCGTACAACACTTGTGTATCCCGCAACACACAGGACAGCTGTAGATGTACAAAACATGGGTACGGGTACGGGACTCAATGTATTTTAGAGAGATCATTCAATTCCAGAACAGCTCGCCCTCGTGGAGTCCGCGGAAACTAAACGTGAAGTGAGCCTACCGATTCCTGCTAACGCGCAGTAAATTCACAGTGGGCACAAAATTTGGCGACGTCTTTACAATGTCGTTACGACATCTTTCTGATAACTTTACGCTATTATATGTCAATGTCGTTAAGGTCTTTACTACTTCATAAAAAAGTCGTATAATCTGACGATGTCATTACGATATCGTAAATACACCGTAACGACACGGACATAGGATGTCCTAAAATTGTCCTAAAGATGTAACGATGTCGTAAAGACTTCGCCAAATGTTGTGCCCACTAGATGGTTTCTACTACAGCGCCTCTCGTGGAGTCCCCGGAGATCTTACTGTTCCCCCGCCCCGTCAACCCGATTAGAGCGACAAAAAATAGGGTAGAGTGCCGTGCCCATGGTACAAAAGTCGATATGAAATCCAACACTCAATTATATTTGATAATATATTATAATGAATATACATAATATTATTAAAGTCAATTATAAAGACCAGATTTAGAAGCACAAACACATTTATTTTTTTTAATTTGATACCAGATCTTTGTAAAAAAAATTAAAATCTTTATTATTTGCATATTTACGCTTTTTCTAAATCTAAACATCTTAACAATGATGATTCAAAATTTTTTATAAAAATCTTCTTTTTTTCGTAATAATTAAAAATATACATTTAGACAAGTTTATGAATTCTTTACAAGTTTTAAATTATGATTCAGTCTTTTTAAAAAATTTACAAATTTGTAAAACGTTTCGATATTTTTCAAAAATGTTTGTTTAAAGTTGTTACTTTATTTCTCAAAATCTTGAAAAATCTACATTTAAAAAAAATCTAAATCTAAATGCTTTTTCAAATAATTCAAATTTTTGGGAAAATTGTTAGAAAATTCCGCAATATTGTACATCTTTTTAAGCATATATTCTCTTCGAATTGATTTTTTAGAATGAAAAATTATTTTTAATATTCCTAGGAATCTAAAGAAAATTTCTCGTTCCCTTGAAGCTTTTCTGAATCCTTACAAATATTCTAAACTTTTTGTTCCAAATCTTCGAAAACCTAAAATTTGTTTAAGCTTTTTAAAAACTTTTCAAGTTTTAATTCATTTTTAAAAATAAAAAAATATTTTAAAATCTAGACAGGAATTTTAGAAATGGAATATTTGTATATTAGAATTTCGAAAATCGGAGTATATAACATTTAGCAGAATTAAAATTGCATTATTGATTTTTAATTGTAAACTTTTAAAATTATGATTTTTAGAAATTATAAGCTTATTTATTCAGTCCAATTATAATTATAGTTTCAATCTGAATATTTATAATAGAAAATTCTTTGATTTTACTAATTTTCAATTTAAAATTCTGCAATTTGAGATACTTGTAATTGAAGAATTTTCAATGTTCAATTTGTATAAAGAAAATAATGCGCAAAAATGAATTTTCGAACAGAATGTTAATGCCTAATAAAAAAAGTTGAATTTTCAATCGAACAGGTGAAGTTTGTAATAGAAGGGTAAGTTGCAAACGAATTATGGATCTTTAAAATTTCAGTTTAAAAAATAATTTTCTGACAACAAAATTAATTTTCCAGAAGTTGAATTCAATCAAAAGGACTAACTTTTAACAGAATAATTGAAATCTCATCCGAAAAGATCAACTGTCAACAAATAAGATTAAATTCGTAACCAAAAAGACGAATTTTCACAAAATTGCAAAATTTTTCTATCAAATCGTCAAAATTGTCAATTTTTTAGGGATACATCTTCTACTAAAATTAGAATAAATATTCAGATGGAAACAATTAATTTTAATCACGAAAAAAAACGAATTTTCAAAAAAATATTTCAATTTTTAACGAAAAAGCTAGTCAATTTTTGACTAAGAAGATTGATGCTGTAACAAGTAATACGAATTTTTTTTAAAATAAATAATAATAAATTTTTTACAACATTTTGGAATTTTCAGGACAAAAGACTGATTATCTACAAAACTGTTAAATTTTCCACACCAAAATATCATTTTTCAACAAAAAAGTAGATTTTCTTTAAAATCGTTAAATTTACAAATAAATAAATTGATTTTGAACCAAATAGGTTACTTTTCTACTAAAATAAAAAAGAACAATTTTCAAATAAATATTTAAATTTTGAACCAAATAGATTAATTTTGAAAAGTTCTTGAATTTTATTTAAAAGACTTCTCACAGGATACATCCTGTTCGAAAACTAACAAATAATACACCTACTTGTGGCCATTCGATGTGGAATTGCATAATCTTTGTGAGAGATTAAAGAAGAATTATCTACCGTATTTCAAACCTAGTTATCATGTTTCAAAATCAGCATTGCGTTTTAGTGTCGATCGCGCTAGGCCATGTAGGTAATTTCAGACGGCAGTATAATATTTCTTCTAAAGTATTTTCGTGAAGGTATTAAACAAAGCTTTCTATCTGTTTCTGAAAAAGACTGGCTGGGGCTTTGGTGAAAGATTGAAGCCACGAGAAACATGGTGAATTTACTTTTTATTGTAATTCCAGTTACATAGGAGATTTTTATCCGACTTCGAATCACAAAAATAATGTTTAAGAGTTCTTCATTTTCTTACTTATATTAAAGTGTAGAACATTATGGTATTCACGAGGGCTTGCGTTTTGTTATAAAAAACCTCGTGATTTTACGGCCGGGACCTGTTGGAGTGTCATCAATTTCTTTTTTCGCCAATTGAGTAATACTATTGGTTTCCATATTGAATTTCACACGTTTTATAATGCCTTTAAAATATGTATAGATACCAGCAAGGGTATTATAAGTCTCCAATATTGCAAAGATTTCACCATCAGAAGTTGATACTACAATTAGTTCTTCGGTTTGTATAGGCCTATACTCTTGCTTCGAAGCTGTTTTAACTTTAATTAATGTATCGGCAGGAAAGGTATATTTTCGAAGTTCGAATATTCGGTGCGGATTCCATAAGGAAATGAGCTGAGTAAATTCAAGATGCTCTATTCCACATCCACGCCCGTCAGGAGAAGGAATTCTTATAGATGGATCAATGGACCTGGAAAGAGAATCACTCCTTGCAGGAGGCCTTGCAGTAGGAGACCTGGACCTGGCACGAACAAAAGGCGTATCTGACAAAAGAGAGACCTCAGGTGAATGACGTCTTGCAGATGAAGAAGAAGGTTCGCTTCGAGAAACGTCAGGATTGCCTTCACTAATAGGTGAAAATTTAGACTGCAAACTCAACTCTGTAACAAGAAACAGATGACTACATTTTTAGATTTTTTCATTAAACCCTAAAACGCCTATGACTAATCAAACTTTTACATAGCAAGAGTTTAATAGGAGATAGTACGTTTAAACGGAGATGTATATTATTAGGTGTGGACGGAACTCGCTTGAATACTTGTTGCGCATGCACTAACACGGCACTCAATGTAATTTAGTGGAGTTACTAAATCGCGGATCAGCGCGCTCTCGTGTAGTCCCCTGAAACTAACAAGAAGTGAACGTACCGATTCCCAGTAAAAAAAATTTCCCAACTATTGGCCAGTTCTAGTTCCACGCAGTATGGGTTGTTTGGGTGAATATATGGGTGGTTCTACGACCACAGTAATGGACAATTCTAGCTCGAGCGCGTGTACAACAGACGGTTTTCCTAGAAACAGTGAATTCATGAGCCACAGTGTAGAGCGGCGTGTTGACGAGCAATTTACGATATTTTAATTGAATAAATCCCTAATAAAAAGCGGATAATTAATGCATGAGTCATATGGGTATATATAGTGAACAAATAATTGAGCAATACGGAATTATATATTTCTCTCATTAATTTTGGCAAAAGTGATGATATCGTTGCATGATATTTAGTGCAGAATTTGTTCAAATTTGTAAAACCAACTTCAACCCCTAAAAACTACCCCCTGTGCGGAAAACAACATGACGGATCTAGCGAATCGTTTCGCTGGTCCCGAAATTATCCAAAATAAATTTTATATGGGTGTATCAGGTACTTTAAGTGATGCATTTCGTCGCAAGCTTCGCTCCTGAATCGCTCATTAGAGCTTCACGCCGTGGAGAGACGTCCCTTCACGAGTTTGGGTGAAAGTTGAGTGGCTAGAGTGAACCCATGGTGCACGTGTGCGATGCGCGAAGAAAAGTTCGTTTTTACAGCTGATCGATACAGACCGAGATGCTAAGCCAAATAGTTTCTTTTACAAACTTGTTACATTAAGAAAGATTTCTAAAGTAACATTTTGTTTCGATTACATAAATCCAATTACCTCCTAAGTACATTTTTTAAATGTTGCTAGTGCACAGAAACATGCACAGAATTATTGTACTTGTCTGTTTTATTATTCCGGTTTAGAAGAAAAGACTGCACTATTAAATATTAGGGTAGTGTATTAAGGAAAAATGATTTTATCATGTAAATTTATAGAGTCGATCGAGTCTTTCCATTTGTTCTACTAACTTATAATTCTGATAAAAATGCTAGTTTAAAATGCTCAGACTCTTTTCTCAGAATCTTAAAATTTATAAAATACACTTGGAAAATAATTTTGAATTTTGAAAAGGTTTTAAAAACAAGTTTGATTTTTTAAAGAGTTTTATAGACTGGAATTGAATACTACATGCAGTTATAATTTTCCGATAAAAATCCTAAGTTAAAATGCCCACCCTGGCGGACTGAAGGAGCCGAGAGGAGCCTCTAAAAAGTACCCTCAAAACCCCCACTGAGTTCCACTTCGGTTTCTTCTTAAAAAACTAAAAAAACCAACCAGCAAGATCAACTTTTAAGTTGTTGTGATTGTTGAAATGAGTTCGCGACTTTCATTGAGCGGGCGCTTTGTCGTTTGGGCTTTTTGTCACGGAACCAAAATTTCATTTAGAAAATCACGAAGTAATCGAAATACTTTTTTTGCTGCGTTCAAAATTTTTTAAAATGTCTTTAACTTCTACTGAAGGTGACTTCAAGCGCATCCAGAATAGCTCAATGAGTATATTGTATTGTTAATAAATACATCTATTAATTTATATGCAGATATTTCATGGCTAACAAGGATCAGCTTCACATGATGACTAAAGAAGCTCTATATCTTTTATGATTCAAAGACCAGTATAGGGAACAAATAGATAGGTAAATTAAGTAAAGGATATGCAACAAAGAGAGGTTGTTTATTGCCACCTTTAAAACATTTCTAAATAATTGGTGGAATTTCTCACGCCTTCCGGCCTCCACTCGACCTTGGAAACGGTAAGGGATTTGAACAACATTATTTCCATGACCGGTCAAAGCGGCTCCTTCCTGCCCCGACGAGACGTTGGAAAAGGGCAGGGGTTGACTAAAATGATTTCTGTGACCTGTCAAAGGGATGCCTTTCCACCCCACGAGACCTTGAAATGGGGTAGGGGTTTGACCAAGATTATTTCTGTAATAGGTCAATGGGGTGCCTTCACGCCTCCACGAGCAAATACGACTCCCGATCAATATGACGGTCGTGGGAGGATTTCCAATACGAAACAAATCGCAAAAATATTTTATATTTAGAGAAAGATCGACCCAACAAACCAAAAATTAAATTCCTCACACCTACATACATTATTTCGGTGAACTGTTTAATGGTTGCCTTTCCGCCCTAACGAGACCTTAAAAAGAGGTAGGGGTTTGACCAACATTATTTCTGTGACGGTTCAAAGGGGTGCCTTTCCGTCCTCATGAGATGTTGAAAAGAGATAGTGGTTTGACCCCTATAGCAGAATAACACTTCAATTACATGACCTCACTCTAAGATATCTAAGAGTACCTTCGGTATGTTGAAATATGTTTTTTGACCAGTACTAGCAGAGAAATTTATTGCTGGCACAGACAGAAAAACTTTTTTGCCCGCACCAGCAGGGAACTTTTTTGTCGGTACCGGCAGGCTATCCACTCTGTACCAAAATACCTTGCAGAAATAAAATAAGATTAAGAAAAATATCATCTTGTGTGAAAAGATTGCGTTTTGCCAGTAATTAAATTGTCTCTTATAATATTGAAGGTTAAGAAGGTTTTCATTTGTCTCAAAAAGAATCATATTTTAGAAAACATCATGCACCTAGAGAAGCTAGAGAAGATAATAGTCACACTGCATTTCGAAAAAGCAGAAACAATTTGAACCCACATATTAATAAGTGCAAACTACAGAAGAATACGGGCACTGTTATTCTCTCAAAAGTCACTTCTTTTGTCCAAGCGCAGTCAGTATATATAATTATATATCTGTGATGTTAAATATATCTCTGCTTAAAATGCCGGATAGGATCCGATAGATCCGGATATGATACGGATTTTTGTCAGTTTCTATCTGGAAACTTACACGGAATTTGTATCGTACTTTTTATCCGGTTCTATCTGACACTTGAAAGGCGCATACATTTTTTCTTGATTTATTTTTATATTCGCATTCATAAAGAATTTGGTCGGTGTCTACATTTTCCTATCTGATTTTTGTCGGGTTTTATCTGGATGCTTATACGGTACCTTAAATTTAACTGTGCGGCATTTTATTGGACTCTATAGATTTTTCAACGAAAAAAAGTTATTTCTTAACTTATTCTTATATAATCTTAATTTTGTATAGTTCTTAAGTACACAGTTCGCCAATTCGGTACCTTATACATATAATCGCATACTTAAAGGCCTTGAAAAATCGCACTTGGTGAGGATTCGAATGCTACCTAAACTACCTAAACTCGTACTGTACCGCGCGCTCCAACTCATTTTGCTATTGATAAACTTAGATCTTGGTTTCGTTTCAAAGCCTGAATTTAGAAGCTAACAGAGTGGAATAAAAAAATATGGAAAATAGAATTTGGTTCAAGCTCTATATATCTTTAAAAATCTATAATATTTATCGGGGCTATAAACTATAGGCTATAAAGGGACTGGTTTTTATGACCTATAGTGACTACCAGTAAACAGGCGAATGCGCATGCGTGCTTCTTGACAGAGACGCGGACGTGTACAGTATTTGATTCGCCATTTTGTAACAGCTGTTATCAGCGCTACAGGACGCATCGCATCTTATCAATTTAAATTACTGATAGTCTCAGAAAAAACCGAATTATCAGGGGAATTCAAAATGTAAATTTAAAAAATCAATTATTACAAGCACACAACTTGGATTTAAGAAAATTATGTTAACATGTGCACATTAAATCGCAGATAAATTTATGAAGCCAAGTTTCTATAATTTCTTGCGTAAAGTCATTATATCAGGAAAACATTTACAGTTGCAAAAAGGTTAACAATATTTATGAATTATAGATAGATATATCATTATACTATTATATTCACCAATGTAATTAAGGATGATTGTCAAAGTGAAGACCAAAGTATAAATGACCTTCATTTTTCCCAATCAGGGAATAAACTGATTAATGTAGCAAATGAAGAATTTCGTTGATAGGGTATAAAGGCATATTCTGGAACTTTATTATAGATCAGATCATATACACCATATACGTTATTTTATAGATTAGAGGCTTTAAAATTATTATTCTGAGATATTTACATTTCATTATATTTAATATCAGGTCTAATTAATTAATTACTAGATTCTTTAAAACTGAGATTTGGAGCATTATTTCTTAACTGCTATCTATGTTGATGTTTTATAACTCTGTTGATATCAATAAAAAAAATATTCTCCACTATACTGTCGATTGGGTTTTTCATAACATTTACAACTTATTTTTAATGTCCTAAAAGTAAATTAATTTAGAATTACGCATTTAAAACTAATTACTATACTCTTGTGTATTTGTGTATTGTTGTATTTTTGAGCAAACAAATATTTCGATTATAAACATATATCCACGACTTCTGTAACCTGTCCCAAATATCTGTGTTATTCTTACATATTTACAATACATTATCATACACCGGATACCACAATTTTGTGAAAAACTAAAATCTTTCAAGCAAAAGCGGCAAATATCGTTAATCAATTCCTCACAAAGCCGATCAGCTGTTTTGACTCACAGAATTAACAATGCATGTAAAACTTCCTACCTCTCGGTATACAAAAAGGGATATGGTCGATTGATATGGTTGATGAAAAGAATTCCTTAAAATAAAACCAAGAATTTAACGACCAAATTTGGACAACCACCACAAAATGTTCCCATTAGGATCTGAAAAAAGGAACACACAAAGGAGGGGAGGGAAGTGTTCCTTTTTTTCAGATTCCAATGGGAACATTTTGTGGTGGTTGTCCAAATTTGGTCGTTAGATTCTTGATTTTATTTTCAGGAATTCTTTACATCAATTCGGTTATTGGACGTTAAAAAAGGATTTTAACATTGGATTGTTTTCCTATTTAAATATCCTAAATTTTTGTATATGTTGTCCCGACGATATGTGTCCAACGCTGAAATTTGATATCAACCCAACGATGTTTGAATAAAGTCCAACGTTCAAAAGTGTAATTCAATGGCATCTGTGATTGTTCACCGCTGTCAATAAGCACATACATACTGAGCAATGTGAAAAGCGTGTGAAATTGGAATTCATCTATCCGTAAATTAAATCAAAGTAATCCTAAGTAATCCGTGACAAAAAGCCCTTGGTCTCTGATTCGCGGGCCTTTTTCACGGAGCGCGAATCTCATTGGGCGGGCGCTTTATCGTTTGGGCTTTTTGTCACGGATCCATTTTGAAGAGCCTAAAGTGTATTGATGCGCATGTCTTCAAATTTTACTCAGTTCTCTCTTTAAAATGTTTCTTTATTTTTATCACTCATAAACTTGTAGTATACGATATTTATAATAGAAGATAAGTATTGTATATATTTCAATTAGAAAAGGATTAAAGACCTTCGAAATATCAAAAATATAGTCTTTTATTCTTGTTTGCTTCCTCCAGCTTCTCAAACTCATTCCCATACAAAGCATGCTCTAAAAATCTCATGATTCTGTTAGGTTTGAATTGTTATGATAAGGTCATCCAACGGTTTCGCAGCCACTAAAACATGATGCTCCTTTTACACACAATTACCCTGTCTCTACACACATTCGAGAAAGATCGGTTGAACCTTCTGTGATGTTCAGTGCACGTATTTATATGTTATATAATGCTATGTGGTGCACTTGTACGGTATACGAGGCTGCAAGGGACAATTCCCACGAGTTTTATAACTCAGTTTTCTCCCAAGCTAAAGACTGACAAGATAGTCATCGCCTATTTGCCAAAAGGTGATAATGGTTTAGTGATGGTGTTGGCAGTGATGCAGGTGGTGAAGTTGGTCATGGTTTTTTGTAGGGATGGGGAAATCTTGCCTAAGACACCCAGTCCTAGAAGATTGGTCATAATTTAAAAACAAAACGTAGGTGTCGCCTCAGTAGAAGGTACAGATTTCTCTTCTCGGGCCCGCGGGCCTTCCACCTGTAAGGAAATCTCTTGTTTTACTTAAACTCCTTAAATCTGTAGGTGGTTCTACAGTTGTGCGTGTCATACTCGGTAGAAGTGACAGGTGTCTCTTGTCGAACTCCCTGGCTGTAGAAACCATAGAGTAAATTCGTCTTTTACGAGGCTCCAGGCTCCTCTTCCTTCTTGACGCAAAAAACTGTTTCGCATTATATTGCAACGATATACTAGATATATTCTGAGAAAACCATCAAAGCCACAATGTTTTCCGGCGTTATGTTCTCGTCGAACTCCACTTGTGCCACTTCTCTAGCCTCAGCCCATCCGTCGCAACTAAAAAAGAGGTGTTCGGCGTCTTCGAAGCCTTCCCCTGTAGAATAGATACATTTTGGCGTACTCTTTTTCTTCATTTTATGTGTCTATGTGTAGGACATTCCGCGGCAACTTAGGAATAATTGAACGAACGTGTATTAGGACGTAGGTAATCATTTAATTTATCTTGAAATTTAGAAAGAAAAATGTCCACTTGCTTACCATATATGCGCGTATATATATAAACGTAGGTATGCTTGATGAGAAAAGAAAACAAATCGCGAATAGAAAGCCACTTACAATACATACCAAAGAAAACAGAAATCGTAATTTTTGGCAACTTAAGGCGTCGTTTAATGTCAAGCTTGTCCTCTTCAGCTTGATTTTTCCCAGCAGGCAGCTCATGAAGAAGATTTCATCAGAGATACCCGGCAGTTTTTTCGTAGCGTTCCTCGCCTGTAGCAAAAGAATCCACATCATAAACTTTAGGTTCACATCTCACAGCACCCACCTCTTTATCAGGACCAGCATCAATCCGCAAACTTGTGAGTAGAATTACGTGATTATTTCTGCATCTTTTTCACAATTATTGTATATTTGCCATTAGGCGCGCAGCAATTTCAATAATGAAGCTGCACAGCGTTTTCTGTTCCTTCAGAATTCAAGTCAAGTCAATTAGCTTTCAGTCATCAAGGTCAGTCTGTAATTGATTGTTATAAGGGTGGTCAAGTTGGACAGACAAAATCTGATTGTGAGAACAAATACTGTGCTAAATATATTAAATATTGTAATGGAACTCATAAACTGGACATTTCGCGAAACAATGTGCCAAAAGATCGAATGATGAAAAAAGAAAATAATGAATTTGTCCTTGTGAGAAAAAGTTATGGAAGTCTATTTCTCATGAAGTTTCATGTAATGAAACAGTATTGTCTCTCAACAGTTAGATCTGTAAACCTCCAACATAAAAGAGTGACAAACCAAAACATCTAGGATGTAAAAGATGTTCTGACAAGAAATAACATAACATTTATTGATGACTGGAAAGATTACGTATGCGAAGGCTGCTTGTTGCAATTTGTACAATAAAGATCTAAATATGTATGAATGAGGAAGCTCATTTTTCTCTCAGGCTTACATAAGATGGTTACAGCCCAATATGTCAAAGCCATTTTGGTTCAGGGATCGAACCACGAACTCCTACCTTCAGTTATCTTCCAAAGTTAGCTAAATTAATAATTCAAATATTCTTCTTGATTTATAAATCATTTCTAACAACCTTAGGTCTGGGATATTGACGAAAGATTAAATACTCGGGAAGCATAATATATTAATCTTTTACTGTAATTATCAGTTGCATCTGAGATTTTAAGCCGACTTTGGATCACAAACAATATATTTTATAGTTTTACATATCTATAATCGAATTACAGTTTTGAGGAATGTGGTCTACACGAGGGTTTAAATGCTTTATTGTAAAACCCATTGTGATTTTACGGTGGAACCTATTGGAGTGTCATTGATTTCTTCTGGGTTCATTTGGGTAATCGTGTCGCTTTCCATGTTTATTTTGGAACGTCTCATAGAGCACCGAAAATTTTTATACATTCCAGCAAGAACATTATAAGTCTCTAGTATTGTAAAGACTTCACCATCGGATGTTGATAATACAATTTGTCCTTGGGTAGGTAGAGGCCGTCAGGAGAAGGAAGTCTTATTGATGGATCTATGGACTTAGAAGAAGAGTCACGCCTTGAAAGAAGAGGTGTTGTAGTAGGAGACCTATACCTGACACGAACAAAAGGCGCAGCAGGGAAAAGAGAACTCTCAGGTGAATGACGTGTTACAGAAGAAGAAGATTCGCCACGAGAAATGAAAGAATGTTGTTCAATATTATGCAAAAATTCAGACTGCACACACAACTCTGTAATAACAAAGGCATTGTTAGGTTTTCAGGATTTTTAGGAAACCCTAATGCTGTAGGTAAAATGGCTGTCGCCCCGTTAGAATATACAGCGCAAAATCTATTAGATCTATCATCTTCATTTTTTTAGTGAAGACGTCTTTCACTTGTCTAATGCGAGGAAAAATACTGCGAACCTTCATGAAAATTCTCATCGTAACGTTGGTATACATTGTAATGAAGATTTCGAGATGAGGTCGTGATAAAAAGGAAACTTCACGGGGTCTTGCCGAAGCCACAACCAGTTAAAAGTTAAAATCACGCATACGTGTCAATTAAAACACCCTCAAGCCAAGTCCGCCTATTCAGAATATAAGTGATGTAGGTGTTTAGTTTATTGTGCCACGATACATGAAATATAATATAATTTTATTTGTTTTTAATATTGAAGAACTACATTCAGATAATTAGATACAAAGACATTTGTCTACTCTTAAACGGCGTGGAGAGAACGGGATAGAATTATTTTAAAAAAGAAGGAACCCGACCGAATATAAATAAAGTTTAATATATAAGCAAACCATTAGTGTGAGGGGTTGGAGTCGACGGGGAAGGCACCGAAAGAAGACCATGACGGCATCCGTGGCGACGACGAATCAAGAATCCTCGAAATCCACACCACGTTCCACGAAGGAAGGAAGAACGGCAGAGTTGGACCGGCCAAAAATAAAGACGGAATGAAAGCTACTGAAAAATAGACATAAAGATGAAATCACGAGATCCTTCAGCGACAGCCAAATTGCTAAGGTGTAAATAGACCTTCTTCCAGTGTGACAGGAGGAGGATAGACGGAGACCCCCTTCGTGGCTCATAGCTTGAAGGGACGTTCGACTTAAGTATCGACCATAGTGAGTTGAGGCGAACGGATTCCTCTAAACGTCCAGGCCAGAAAAATGCCAAGAATTTTGGGGGTCGTGGAGCATGGCGCTGGTGTCTCCGGCCATCTGCTCACACAGTGCGCGGAATCTTTAAGGTAATTCTCTCCGCATCTCTTCGCTGCACTGCTATTGGAAGTAATTCATTGCGTCGTAATTTTCGAAACTTGAATGTTAGATTCGTGAACTTTTCTTTTGTATAGAACCCTTGAACTTTTTACTTTTCCGTTTTAATAAAATAGGTCAGGGTTTTTTCTTTCGTAATTTTGTACTGAAGTCAAATAGTTTTTCTGTCCCGCCCATGAGAGTGAACCCCTCCCCCCCTTTTTTTTTACTCGTTTTCAATCGGAGCTAGCCATTCTGCTAGTAGACCCCAGGAGACGTTTGACAAGGTTCTGATAGGGAGGACACTATCTGGCGCCTGCTGCAAATTAAAAGAAGCCTCGAGGGTTGTTCGTCGGTCAGAAGTGCGTGACCCACGAACTCGGTTCATTCCGGCGTAACATGCAGGTAAGTGATAGCCGTCTTGTAGCTAATTTTTCTCCCTGGACCACCTCTGGACAGTTCGTGATTAGCAGTGGAGCACAAGAAATTTGAAAAACTTAGTTACAACATATACATACAAATGTTGACCTTTAGACTCTAAATGATCCTGTTAACACCCTGGAAATTTAATCATCGAAATGATTTTATTCAAAAACATGAGAATTTAACACTTTTTATTCAAATTACAGTGCAGTACCGCTATAGACTCCGTTTTGGGGGTTCCCTTTATCTTCTTCTTACTATTGCTTGACTCGCCAAATCATGAACAATAGGGAGCGTATGAATCATTTTTGTTGGAGGTCGTCTTCAAAAATATATTTTTTTTTAGTTTTGCCATTAGAATTATCGCAGTTGTACCAAATTTTGTATTTAAGACAATTATTTCCTACACTTTTGATTTCGGATTACAGTATAATTTATTCAATTTAATTTACTTGGTATGTAATTTAATGCAAGTATACCACACATTGCGCTGGATCAGGAATTTACTATTCAAAATCACCTAGAGTCAACAATTCTTAACCGATTTTCAATTTTCTTTAATAGAAATATTCAGCGATAGTTGCGCAAGAGCATGTATGGATTAAATTTTTGAATTTTTATTATTTTCTGTTTATTGCATTAGCAAACAAAGAGACAAAATGAGTCATTTTTCACTTATTATTTTTTATCTGTAAATAAATAATTCAATTAATTTCGTTCTTTATCAAAATATATGTCAAAGCATCTTAGAAAACTAAAGAATTAGTGGGTTTTCGAATATAATCGTTATAAACAAATTATATTAACAATAATGTGAACATCATTAATTGTTTACTTGAAAAGTATATTTGTAAGTTTCATTTCCTTCATTTTATCGGCAAAACGTTACTTGATCATGAAAATTAGTTTTCTGCTATAATTTGCTCATTTTATAAACAAATTATATAAGCAAATGCACAGTTTGGTCATTTATGTGCAGAAAGTAATCGATTTTTTTTCTTATTACCTTCAGTTTGTATTAATGGTAATTATTTGTGATCCAGGCATGTCATGCGACATTATTTGTTTATTTTATGAACAAATTTTATTGACAAATGCAAAGTTTGTCCATTTATAGACAGAAATTATTCGTTTTTGTTACTGATCGTCCTTAAAATATATAAGTGGTGATGTTTAAAGATAAAAAATTGTCATTCGATATTACTTGTTTATTATATCAACAAATTATATGAACAAATGCACATTTTGGAAATTTATGGTCAGAAAGCCATTTTTTCTTTTTTGTCGCCTTCAAATTGTATTATTAGAGTTTTTAAGTAATACAGGCTCATAAATCGATAATTTTTGTTTATTTTGTAAACAAATTTTATAAACAGATGCATAGTTTGGCCATTTATAGAAAGAAAGTATTTGTTTTTTCCTCCCGATCACCTTTAAATTATATAAGTGGTGATGTTTAGTAATAGAGACTTGTGATTCGATATTATTTTTTAATTTCATGAACAAATTATAGAAACAAATGCATTGTTTGGACATTTATGGGTAGAATTTCATCGTTTTTCTTTCTTATCGCCTTCAAACTATATCAGTGGTCCGATTAGAAGTAAAAAATGCTGCATAACCGTTGTTCCATGTAGCAACATTTTGTGTACTGTTGGAGGCATAAAATACAACGGGCAAAGACTGACGTACGATTGTGCAATTTTAAATGCGAACTTGCTAAAAAAATAGAAGGAATTTTCGTGCTACTACTTGTCAACATTTGCGAAATTTCGCTTGCAAATAATTTAGCAACCTTTTTCGTGTCTTTAATGTCATTTTCAACAAGAAAGTCGAAAATTATTCTCTTGGAGACTTTAAAAGAGTCCATTTTATGAATAATATTTACTAAGAATTAACAAATAATATCATAACAATAATAATGTCGCTAATCATATAATAATAATAATAATAATAATGATGAGCCTCGGTGGCTCAGCTGAATGAACCTCTGTGGCTCAGTTGGTTAGACACTTGGACTTCACCTCAGAGGTCCGGGGTTCGATCCCTGAGCCGATACCTCTGGAAATTTTTCAATGTACCTTTACCGAGGTTCTGGTGGTTCGGAACTCACGTTAACCTGTAGGTCCCCCCATCGTGTACTTGACTGCAACCCAGTCCGCCAATGATGGGGTAAAAACCAGGCTTTGTCCAATATGTCTGGGCAGACTGCTCTCATCAGATCACTTGATTGCATTATAAAAATGCGTCCGTGACTGATAATATATACCGGGAGAGCCCTCTGCAAAATGATCAAATAATAATAATAATAATAATAACCACAAACCTGCGTATGACAAAGCCGAAATAAGTTGAAGATAGATCACAAAAAATCAATTCACTCTTGCAAGCCTGTTGTACTTATAATATAAAAAAATGACATTTCTGGTGAGAATGTATCCAGCGGCATCCATCTAGCGGCAGAGTCTGAACTAAAATTTATTTACAAAATAAACAAATATTGTCGCATGAGATGCCTGCATCCCTAGTAATTACCACTAATACAAACTGAAGGCAATTAGAAAGAAAAACGATTACTTTCGGCACATAAATGACCGAAGTGCATTTGTTTATACAATTTGTTTATAAGATAAGCAAATTATAGCAGAAAACAAATTTTTATGATCAAGTATCATTTTGCCGATAAAATTAAGCAAATGCAACATACAAATATACTTTTCAAGCAAACAATTCATGATGTTGACATTATTGTTAAGATAATTTGTTTATAACAATTACATTTGAAAACCCACTAATTATTTATTTTGCTAAGATGCTTTGACGTATATTTTCATGAAGAACGAAATCAATTGAATTATTTATTTACAGATAAAAAATAATAAGTGAAACATGACTCATTTTGTCTCTTTGTTTGTGTATGTAAAAAACAGAAAATAATAAAAATTTGGAAATCTAATCCATGCATGCTCTTGCGCAACTATCGCTGATTATTTCTATTGAAGAAAATTGAAAACCGGTTAAGAATTGTAAGCTGTAGGTGATTTTGAATAGTAAATTCCTGTTGCAGCCCACTGTGCACGGTAAGGTTGAGTCCGTGCGCCACAGGGTTGGTCAATTATGTATAATTCTTTATTTATTGACACATAATACGTTGTCTATACAATACCAGGTGTATACATATGAAACCGGTATTTTTTCAAGAAAAAAACACATTTATTTCAAGAGAATGATAACAAATATTTTATTCAAAGTATGCGCCC
>NC_046657.1:42310496-42326029 GCF_010883055.1 Belonocnema kinseyi
CGCCAATTAGCACAAATGGTAAGTTCCGACAGTGCCTACAAGTGTGCCTACTGGCCGCTAGATGGCAATACCGGTTTCATATGTATACACCTGGTATACCTTGAAAACCCAGTAAGCTACTTTCGAAGATGTCAGGCATGCACTTAGCCTCACTTTTTAAATTGTTTTGTTTTTGTGGATTAAATCCTTTACAAAAGCTATAATGTCTAAGAGCCCTAAAAGAGGAGGGTCAATAAGGCCGGTTTTTGGGCCATCTACAGATTAGCCTCAAATATGTTTCATTTTATTCATCTAACTAGGTCTCATAACCCCTTAAAAGGATTTTTCCTGAGAGTGATCTGATTTCAAGATATAGTCATCTTTAAGTTCGTATTTTACATGGGGTTTCGCACTTTCATTCAAATCATGCTAAGTTTCACATTGTTAGTATTGCTCACGCAAGATCATACTTGGCCAAAAACTGCGCACGTATATGCGTTACAACATATGTTAAAGCCATCATTTTTCTCGAGGTACTTAGCCTTCAAAATAGGGGTCATTTTTATACTTTATTAGGTTTGTGATCATGGAACGAGTAAAAATGTCCTACTTTATCAGATTTATTAGCAATAATTTCTATAAAATAATCGAAATAATCTTGGAGACATTTATCTAAGAAAAAGTATATTAGTTTACAGTCAATCAGAACTTATGGTCGATTAGAGGCTAGGCACTCTGCAACAGCCTTATTCGTCAGAATTGGTTTGGTCATCTGAAGATGATGCTGCTTCTCCTTCATTTTCCGACCAACACGATGCATCATTCACGTGACTTTCGAATTCACGTGAAGGACTGGGAGTGGTTTGGTTATATCTAGAGTAAACAGGATACCACAGAACACTGGCAATGTAAGCGCAACATCCTACCACTCTTGCACCACTGTTGCACTGACAGTACCAACCACTTATCGGATTTGGTCCAGGATTAGTTTCTATCCATAAGTTATACACTTTAGAAGATGTATGCCGAGACTGGATTTGTACTCTTAGAATGCCTTCCTCCTGTTTCTGGACAAAAAGGGAGTACATCCCATCATCAGATAAATGTTCCTCGGTATACGATTGGGCTTGCTTCAGCTGATATACTCCGAGTGTGATGTATCGCAATTCATCAAGAGTTAATCTAGGAAAATCAGGTAGTGTGTCTTGCGTTATAGGAAGCCACGATGCCCTCCTTTTTTCCCAGTTTTCCTTTTCTGCTCACTCTTGCAGGCGATTAGGCTGCGAAGCCAATCGCAACATTCTTTCAGCGATCAGATGATCATCGGAATTATCATGAATTCTAGGAGGTCGGAAAGCATTACAAAGGGCACAGACTATTCTGACGTAATCGCCGATGTACGGGATTTGACTATTTGGACAAACATCACTTAAGGCTCTCCAAGTTTTTATCAACCCATTGACAGCTTCAACCACCCATTGGACTTTAGTAACGAGCCTTGATTCGTTTGCTTCAATCGTAGTGTGCTGTGATCCTTTTTGAAGAAAATGAGGCATTTTGAAAACGAATCCAAGAACTTCTAAAAACTTCAGGCAGTCCCGAAAACCGCGATCGACAACGATAACAGAGTTTGAGGGCATCCATGTACGCAGTTTTATTGAATCTTGTTTTAAAATACTTTCAAAGATACCAGCGTCGTTGTTCTTGCCATCAGCAAAATACGGACCGAAAACATCCACTATATATCCTGTCGTCATTACTAACATCATGGGCTTGACCAGATTCCTTCCTTTATGCATAGAATAAGTCCGCCTTTGAAAAGAGTAATTGCTACTCTTTTGGATAAACATGTATGTACCATCAGCTACAAGGATACATACATCTTTTCCATTTATGAATTGCGTTTTGCCGTTGATGTAGTATGGACCTTAATGACTGACTCGGGTGATATGTGGCCTATACCAAGATGATGAGGTACAAAGGAGGACATCAGAGCTTTCCTTGCTGCCGTAATTCCTCTGCCAACTCTTCGTTTTCTATGCCAAAAATAGTTTATAAAATCGCATTGGAAAGACATGTGCGCAACTTGATCAACAATAATGCAAGGGACAAATGCACAGAACCTATAATAATAGGTGAGCCTATAATAATCTTTATCCTCAAGCGCAGATGGATCATCGAAATTCAACCCTGTTTTTCTTGCTTCCTCACGTAAATCATTCAGAAGCTTAGAAATCAACTCAGCGTTCATGTGAGTAAAATCAGAGGTGGCTTGTATAGACGCAACAGCCTCTTTCTTAGGAAAACCATTATCAACCAAATGAGAAGCACAGCATCTCGCTTTTGCAGGAATCAAAATACCAGTATCGACGTAAACCCTCAATGCAGCAAAAGGTTTGATTCTGATACGATTATTCTTATGATGACAGACAATGCATCTGGATTGAGAAATCATACATCTTCTTATTGGAAGTTTGATTTTCCTACAGTCAGAATCTGAAGTTCCATCTTCACTGGAAGATTCTGAATTTTTATAAATCTGAATCTTACCTGTTTCTAAACATTTGATAAATAATTTTCAGAAGAACTCATCTCTTTTGCATCTGTAATCCGACGCTTTTTAATCGAAAAGCATCGATAACTATCGCAAACCTTTGACTGAGTGGTTAAGGAGCTATTAAAAGCAGTTTTAAGAACATATAATGCCCTTTCATCCTGAAATACTGATAATTGACTCTTTGGTTTTAAGAATTTGCCGCAACAAGAACACTGTTTTTTCGGCATAATAAGTGGTAATTAAAACTTAATTCGCAAGTAATTATTTCACCTGAAAAAATAAAGAGAATCTGAGACTGATGTACAGAACTATTAAATAATAAGGATTTTAAAAAAGTGTAACCTCTCATGCCTATGAAGTACCTGTGCCGAAAACTTACAATCGCTATGAAACTAGTCGATACTGATAAAATAAAACTACAATAAAACAATTTGGAACAAATGTATGTACGCAGTAATATCACATACAGTAGATAAGAACTCTTTAACAGGTCAAAACGTGGAAGAAGAATGAAGGAGAATATAGCTAAAAGCATCGGCAACAAACGCGAATACCATGTGGAGGGGGAAAACAGTTGAACGTAGCGAAGCGGTAGTCGCACATGAACGATAGCATTTGTTTCCTATTCCACTGACTTTGGTTGATTTTAATCTCACTCCTCTTTGCCCAAGGTCGTCAAAGTGGCTGAGACCGGCAGTAAATGTTTCTTAAGAAAATAACTTAAAAATAATGAATTAATAACAATAAATTAATACCTTAAAATAATCCGCTCGGTTTTTCATAAAGTATAAAAATAAGCCCTATTTTGAAGGCTAATTACCTTAAGAAAAATGATGGCTTTAACATATGTTGTAACGCATATAGGTGCGCATTTTTTGGCAAGTATGATCTTGCGTGAGCAATACTAACAATGTGAAACTTAGCATGATTTGAATGAAAGTGCGAAAACCCATGTAAAATACGAACTTAAAAATGACTATATCTTGAAATCAGATCACTCTCAGGAAAAATCCTTTTAAGGGGTTATGAGACCTAGTTAGAGGAATAAAATAAAACATGTTTGAGGCCAATCTGTAGATGGCCCAAAAACCGGCCTTATTGACCCTCCTCCTTTAAATTTACAACATCTAGATTGATCTAAACTACATAATAAGGTTGGGCATGCGCAGATCGTTTGCTTCAAATAAAGCTCACTTAATTTAGAAATAATGTTATTGATTTACTAAAAGATTTAATTTATGTTTTCAAAATTCTAGAGTTGGGAATAATCAGTATCATAACCGTCCTTCAATTATTACATTTAGTTTGCAATCAACTGAAGGCATAATTACGAAATTTTTAATTGACATATTTTCAATTTTGACAGTTGTAACTCACATATTTTTACATTTTAATTGTTGAATTAGAATCCACGACTTCAAGTGCAGACCTCCTCAAAGCCTTCCGCCACGACAAATTGACAATTTTCTAATATCTTTGCACTTCCTCTGTTCGCCAACTAATTGACGGGCTTATGATTTTTCGTTATCTATATCTATCTGATAATTTATTGAGAGCAGAAAAAATTTATCCAATAATTCCTAAGACTATTCAAATTTAATGACCTTATTGGTTATTAAAGTTGAATATAAGAAAAAATCGTTAAAATTATTGACCTTTTATTATCTCTTATGCCGAACACGTACCGATTAAATTATTGGAAAGGGTGGCTATCTTTTTATTTTGGTGCTCAAAAGCAGCCACGTTTGTTGGTGTCGTCTAGAGTTCCCGCACAACACTTGTGTATCCCGCAATACACAGGGCAGCTGTAAATGTACAAAACATCGGTACGGGTACGGCACTCAATGTATTTTAGAGAGATTACTAAATTCTAGACCAGCGCGCCCTCGTGGAGTCCCCGGAAACTAAACGTGAAATGAGCCTACCGATTCCTGCTAACAAAAGTTTCAGAACCCTGTTTGTCTTCTCAAGTGAGTCAAATCTCGTGCATGCGCAGTAAATGCCTAATTGGCACAAAATTTGGCGACGTCTTTACGATATCCTTACGACATCTTTCTGACAACTTTACACTATTATATCTTCATGTCGTTAAGATGTCTTTACTGCATCGTGAAAACGTCGTATAATCTGATGATGTCTTTACGATGTCGTAAATACACCCTAACGACACGGACATAGGATATCCTAAAATTGTCCTAAAGATGTAAAGATGTCGTAAAGACTTTGCCAAATGTTGTGCCTACTAGATGATTTCTACTACCGCGCCTCTCGTGGATTCCCCGGAAATCTTACTGTTCCCCCGCCCCATCAACCCGATTAGTGCGACAAAAAATAGGGTAGAGTGCTGTGCCCATGGTACAAAAGCCGATATGAAATCCAAAAATCAATTATTTTTGACAATATATTATAATTTATAAACATAATATTATTAAGTTTAATTATAAAGACCAGATTTAGAAGCAGCAACACATTTATTTAATTTGGTCAACCCTGACTTCTTAACCTGCATAATATACGTGTATCATTCTTACGTCTTTATCATGCATTCCTATGCAGCTGATACCAGACCTTTTAAAAAAAAATTAAAATCTTCACTACTTGCATATGGACGCTTTTTTTAAACTACAGATCTTCAGAATGATGATTAATTGTTTTAACTCACACAATTTACCACACCATCAAGAAATTCCTACCAATCTGTAGGATCTTTTACATTTTTTCTGAATCTTTAGGAAATCATTCCAAATGATTTGAAACCACTTTCAATTTTCGAATAAAATTGCATTTTTATTTAATGAAAATGTTTATTTTTAATCTCTTGAAACCTCTCAAAATTCTTTATAAAAAGCTTTTTTTTCATAAGAATTAAAAATCTACATTGAGACAAGTTTATGAATTTTTTACAAGTTTTAATTTATGATTTAGTCTTTTTAAAAAGTATACAAATTTGTAAAACTTTTCGATATTTTTCAAAGTTTTTTCAAATTTTAATTATTTTTTTATTTTTTAACTTTTAAATCTCTCTTAAACCTTTCAAACATTTTTAAAACCTTCTGAACTTTTCGTTCGAAATCTTCAAAAACCTGTTATTTGTTTCAAAATTCGAATTTTTTTAAAATCCTGTTTTCTTGCAAAATTGAAATTTTTTGCTCTAGAATTTTGTATATTCTTCTCCGAAATTTTAGAAAATCATTTTAGATATTTTAAAACAGTTGGAAGTTTTCTTTAAAAATTCATTAAAAAAAAAATATTTAGAAATCTAGACAGGAATTTTAGAAATGGAATATTTGTATATTAGAATTTCGAAAATTGGAGTATATAATATTTAGAAGAAATAAAATTGTACTAATGGTTTTTAATTTTATGTTATTGTATATTTTAAAGTTGAATTCAACCAAAAGGACTAACTTTTAACAGAGTAATTGAAATCTCACCCTAAAAATTCGTGACCAAAAAGACGAATTTTCACAAAATTGCAAAAGTTTTTTATCAAATCGTTAAAATCGTCAATTTTTTAAGGACACATCTTCTACTAAAATTAGAATAAATTTTCAAAACTGTTGAATTTTGAATCAAGTAGATTAATTTTGAAAAGCTCTTGAATTTTATTTCACAGACTTCTCACAGGATACATCCTGTTCGAAAACTAACAAATAATACACCTACTTGTGGCCATTCGATGTGGAATTGCATAATCTTTGTGAGAGATTAAAGAAAAATTATCTACCGTATTTCAAACCTAGTTATCGTGTTTCGAAATCAGCATTGCGTGTTAGTGTCGATCGCGCTAGGCCATGTAGGTAATTTCAGACGGCAGTATAATATTTCTTCTGAAATATTTTCGTGAATGTATTAAACAAAGCTTTTTATCTGTTTCTGAAAAAGACTGGCTGGGGCTTTGGTGAAAGATTGAAGCCTCGAGAAACATGGTGAATTTACTTTTTATTGTAATTCCAGTTACATAGGCGATTTTTATCCGACATCGAATCACAAAAATAAATGATATTCACGAGGGCTTGCGCTTTATTATAAAAAACATCGTGATTTTACGGCCTTCACCTGTTGGAGTGTCATCAATTTCTTTTTTCCCCAATGGAGTAATCTTATTGGTTTCCATATTGAATTTCACACGTTTTATAATGCCTTTAATATATTTATAGATACCAGCAAGGATATTATAAGTCTCCAATATTGCAAAGATTTCACCATCAGAAGTTGACAATACAATTAGTTCTTCGGTTTGTATAGGCCTATACTCTTGCTTCGAAGCTGTTTTAACTTTAATTAATGTATCGGCAGGAAAGGTATATTTTCGAAGTTCGAATATTCGGTGCGGATTCCATAAGGAAATGAGCTGAGTAGATTCAAGATGCTCTATTCCACATCCACGCCCGTCAGGAGAAGGAATTCTTATAGATGGATCAATGGACCTGGAAAGAGAATCACGCCTTACAAAAGGCCTTGCATGAGGAGACCTGGACCTGGCACGAACAAAAGGCGTATCTGACAAAAGAGAGACCTCAGGTGAATGACGTCTTGCAGATGAAGAAGAAGGTTCGCTTCGAGAAAGGTCAGGATTGCCTTCACTAATAGGTGAAAATTTAGACTGCAAACTCAACTCTGTAACAAGAAATAGATGACTACATTTTTAGATTTTTTCATTAAACCCTAAAACGCCTATGACTAATCAAACTTTTACATAGCTTGAATACTTCTTGCGCATGCATTAACACATCACTCAATGTAATTTAGTGCAGTTACTAAATCGCGGATCAGCGCGCTCTCGTGTAGTCCCCTGAAACTAAACGTGAAATGAATGTACCGATTCCCAGTAAACGAATTTTCCCAACTATGGGCCAATTCTAGTTCCACGCTGTATGGGTTGTTTGGGTGAATATATGGGTGGTTCTACGACCGCAGTAATGGACAATTCTAACTCTGACGTGTGTACACCAGACGTTTTTCCTAGAAACAGTGAATTCATGAGCCACAGTGTAGAGGGGCGTGTTGACGAGCAATTTGCGATATTTTAAGTGAATAAATCCCTAATAAAAAGCGGATAATTAATGCATGAGTCATATGGGTATATATAGTGAACAAATAAGTGAGCAATACGAAATTATATATTTTTCTCATTAATTTTGGCAAAAGTGATGATATCGTTGCATGATATTTAGTGCAGAATTTGTTCAAATTTGTAAAACCAACTTCAACCTCTAAAAACTACCCCCTGTGCGGAAAACAACATTATCAAAAATCAACTTTATATGGGTGCATTATTTTCACCTTAATTTGTTAAAATTTGTGCAACAAACTTCAACCCCTAAAAACTACCCCTTGTATGTAGAACAACATGACGGATCCAGCGAATCGCTTGGCTGGTCCCGACATCCAAAATAAATTTTATATGGGTTCATCATGTACTTCAGGTGATGCATATCGTCGCAAGCTTCGCACCTGAATCGCTAATTAGAGCTTCACGCCGTGGAGATACATCCCTTCACGAGTTTGGATGAAAGTTGAGTGGCTAGAGTGAACCCATGGTGCACGTGTGCGATGTGCGAAGAAAAGTTCGTTTTTACAGCTGATCGATACAGACCGAGACGCTAAGCCAAATAGTTTCCTTAACAAACTTGTTACATTAAGAAAGATTTCTAAAGTAACTTTTTGTTTCTATTACATAAATCAAATTATCTCCTAAGTGCATCTTTTAAATGTTGCTAGTGCAACTACGAGATGATTTTTTAAACTGCAACAAATCATTTTCTGATATAAACTTAAAAAAAATGTTCAAACATGCTAACCTAAAAAAATTTACATAAAAATTATAACCACAGGAAAAATATGCAAAGCATTCTTGACTAACGATTATTAATTATTTTCTTCTTTCTTAATTATACTTAAATTTATGGAACGAATATGCACAGAATTATTTTACTTGTTTGATTTATTATTCCGGTTTAGAAGAAAAGACTGCACTACTAAATATTAGGGTAGTATATTAAGGAAAAATGATTTTATCATGTGAATTTATAGAGTCAATCGAGTCTTTCCATTTTTTCTTCTAACTTATAAGTCTAATAAAAATGCTAGTTTAAAATGCTCAGACTCTTTTTTCAAAATCTTAAAATTTATAAAATGCACTTAGAAAATAATTTTGAATCTTAAAAAGGTTTTAAAAACAAGTTTGATTTTTTAAAGAATTTTATAGACTGGAATTCTTGAAAGTTATATTTATAGCCTTTTATATTGAAAAGTGATTTTCTCAAATTAAGAATATCATGTAATACCATAAAACAAACTACCGTAAAACAAACTAAAAAAACCAGCAAGATCAACTTTTAAGTTGTTGAATTTGTTGAAATGAGTTCGCGACTCTCATTGGCCGGGCATTTTGTCGTTTGGGCTTTTTGTCACGGATCCAAAATTTCATTTAGAAAATCACGGAGTAATCGAAATACTTTTTTTGCTGCGTTAAAAATTTTTTAAAATGTCTTTAACTTCTACTGAAGGTGACTTCAAGCGCATCCACAATAGCTCAAATAGTATGTTGTATTGTTAATAAATAAATGTATCAATTTATATGTCTAATTTTACACAAATTTAATACATTCTCCGATAAAAATATAAAAAATGAGAATTTAAACAAATCCTTTACCTTTAGTCCTGAAATCTCGTCTGGTAACCTCAGGGACACTGCTTGACTGCTCTCACTTGCATAGCAGTTATGGTCTGAGGTTTCCACTGCGTGGCGCTAGCCTCCAGACGAAATTCTTAAAGTTACCGACGGAAAGCTTATTAACTGCTACTAAAAGAATATGCACTTGAAGTCGCCTTCGGCTTATTAAAATGACAGGTATTTTATTATTTTAGGTTTTCAACGCTGCAAGAAAAATTATTACGACTACTCCGTGCGTTTCTAACCTAAATTTTAACGTAGAATCCGCCAGGGCATGTATTTGTCGCAGAATTTTTTATGTAGTACATGCACTTAAAAGATCACTGGATTTCAGAAAGTCCTGATCTTTCACAATATAATTATATTTCTGCAGATGTTGCGCTGTAAATATTGTTGGGATATTTGTAAAGATGATAGATCTTTGAAGAAATAGATGATTCGTTTTTATGAGAATTGACCTAATTTAAGGCTTGCTTGTAGAACCTGAAACGAGTAGGCTTTTAAAAATGAACAGGATAGAAATTTGATGTTAATTAAAAATGAGATAGGTGCTGAAAATTCAATGAAAACAGATATCTTATCATTCCTTAGGTGAGGAGTCTGCAGCTCAGAAATAGACATTAAACCAAATCCCAAAGGAAGAAGCTGAAGCTTAGTTTGTTTACAGTCTGCGGGAAAATCCAGTGTCGAAACCTATAGTTAGTATTGTCTTGCGGAGAAGATTTTGGTGACACTGCTCAAGTTGCCTTCAGAGCAAAAGGAGTAGAGTTGACTATTTAGATATGGAAACAACTTTAGAGAAGTGTTTTATAGTATCTTCAAGAATCCTAACAAAAAGAATCAATTACCAGAACAGTTAACATTGTTGTAATAAGAGCGTATGATATGTCCGGAATTCTTGAAACCATAGTAAAAGATTTGAATCCCTTGATAATAGCACAGAAATGCCCGATCAAAGTATTTTGTATGACGTTTTGGCAGCTTTTATTGGCGATAACCTCGCTATTCACAATTTTGGTGGTTTAAAGGGAAATTTTTCAGCCTATCGTTGCTGCAGATATTTCATGGCTAACAAGGATCAGCTTCACATGATGACTAAAGAAGTTCTATCTCTTTTAGGATTCAAAGACCAGTATAGGGAACAAATAGATAGGTAAATTAAGTAAAGGATATGCAACAAAGAGAGGTTGTTTATTGCATACTTAAAAACATTTCTAAGTAATTGGTCGAATTTCTCCAGATATTTTTTATGACATAATTGAAGTAAGTCTCACTCAAATATTGCAAATAATCTTAAATCGGTTTCTTCCCGCCTTCCGGCCTGCACTCGACCTTGGAAAGGGTAAGGGATTTGAACAACATTATTTCCATGACCGGTCAAAGAGGCCCCTTCATGCCCCCACGAGACGTTGGAAAGGGGCAGGGGGTTGACTAAAATGATTTCTGTGACCTGTCGAAGGGATGCCTTTCCGCCCCACGAGACCTTGAAATTGGGTAGGGGTTTGACCAAGATTATTTCTGTGATGGGTGAATGGGGTGCTTTCACGCCTCCACGAGAGCAAATGCGACTCCCAATCAATATGACGTTCGTGGGAGAACTTCTAATACGAAACAAATCGCAAAAATATTTTATATTTAGAGAAAGCCTACCCAACGAACCCAAAATAAATTCCTCACACCTACATGCATTATTTCGGTGACCTGTCAAAAGGGTGCCTTTCCGCCCTCACGAGACCTTAAAAAGAGGTAGGGGTTTGGCCAACATTATTTTTGTGACGGTTCAAAGGGGTGCCTTCCCGACCTCACGAGATTTTGAAAAGAGATAGTGGCTTGACCCCTATAGCAGAATAACACTTAAATCACATGACCTCGCTCTAAGATATCTAAAAGTACCTTCGGTATGTTAACATATGTTTTTTAACCGGTACCAGCAGAGAAATTTATTGCCGGTACTGACAGAAAAACTTTTTTGCCGGCACCGGCAGGGAACTTTTTTGTCGGTACCGGCAGGCTATCCACTCTGTACCAAAATACCTTGCAGAAATTAAATAAGATTGAGAGAAATATCATCTTGTGTCAAAAGAATGCGTTTTCACACCAATTAAATTGTCTCTTATAATATTGAAGGTTAAGAAGGTTGTCATTTGTCTCAAAAAGAATCATTTTTTAGAAAACATGATGCACCTAGAGAAGCTAGAGAAGATAATAGTCACACTGCATTTCGAAAAATCAGAAACAATTTGAACCCCTATATTAATAAGTGCAAACTACAGGAGAATACGGGCACTGTTATTCTCTCAAAAGTCGCTTCTTTTGTCCAAGCGCAGTCAGTATATTTAATTATATATCTGTGATGTTAAATATATCTCCTATCTGATTTTTGTCGGGTTTCATCTGAATGCTTATACGGTACCTTAAATTTAGCTGTGCGGCATTTTATCGGGCTCTAAGGATTTTTCAACGAAAAAAAAGATATTTCTTAAATTATTCTTATATAATCTTAATTTTCTATAGTTGTTAAGTACACAGTTCGCCAATATGGTACATTTTATATATAATCGCACATTTAGAGGCTTCGAAAAATCGCACTCGGTGAGGATTCGAACCCTACCTAAACTACCTAAACTCGTACTGTACCGCGGGCCCCAACTCATTTCGCTATCGAGAAACTTAGATCTTGGTTTCAAAATGTCGGCCATGATTATAATAAGTATTTCTAAGGCAAATTGAAAATTTTTGAAACTTTAAAAAAAAAATTTTTTAAGGAACTTAATATTCAATTTTACTTATTACAAAAACGGCTCTATATTCTTTTTTCTTTAAATATTAAAAAAATTTATAAACTATCTAATGCGAAATGACAATTCTTAAAAAATATTTTTAAATATGTTAAACAAAGAATCGAGTTTCACTTATTTCAAAAAGAGGTCAATACTTTTCTGATGTAAGTTCTGAGACAGTTCCAGATAGGGCCGTATAAGATTCCGTCTGGAAAACAATTCGATTTTCTGTTTCCGATGTTCGCTTCAAAGCCTGAATTTAGAAGCTAAAAGAGTGGAATAAAAAAATAAGAAAAATTGAGTTTGGTTCCAGCTCTATATACCTTTAAAACTCTATAATATTCATCGAGGCTATAAACTATAGACTATAAAGAGACTGGTTTTTATGACCTATGGTGACTGCCAATAAGGAGGCGAATGCGCATGTGTGCTTCTTGACAAAGACGCGGGCGTGTATAGTATTTGATTCGCCATTTTGTAACAGCTGTTATCAGCGCTACAGGACGCATCGCATTTTATAAATGTAATTTACTGATATTCTCAGAGAAAATCGAATTATCAGGGGAATTCGAGATGTAGATTTAAAAAATCAATTATTACAAGCACACAACTAGGATTTGAGAAAATTGACAATATTTATGAATTATAGATAGATATATCATTATACTATTATATTCACCAATGTAATTAAATATGATTGTCAAAGTGAAGACCAAAGTATAAATGACCTTCATTCTTCCCAATCAGGAAATTAACTGATTAATGTAGCAAATGAAGAATTTCGTTGATAGGGTATAAAGGCATATTCTGGTACTTTAATATAGATCAGATCATATACACCACATACGTTATTTCATAGATTAGAGGCTTTTAAATTATTATTCTGAGATGTTTACATTTCATTATAGTTAATATCAGGTCTAATTATTTAGTTACTAGATTCTTTAAAACTGAGGTTTGAAGCATTATTTCTTAACTGCTATCTATGTTGATGATTCATAACTCTGCTGGTATCAATAAAAAAATATTCTCCACTATACTGTCGATTGGGTTTTTCATAACATTTACAAGTTATTGTCAATGTCTTAAAAGTAAATTAATTTAGAATTGCGCATTAAAAACTAATTACTATACTCTTGTGATGGATTTTGTTATCTCCAAACATCGAAATGTATACAAACGTTGTATTTTTGAGTAAAAAAATAATTCGATTATAAACTTATATCCACGAATGCTGTAACCTGCCCTAAATATCTGTGTTATTCTTACATATTTACCATACATTATCATGAACCGGATACCACACTTTTCTGAAAAACTAAAATCTTTCAAACAAAGGCGGCAAATATCGTTAAACAGTACGACGGTGGGAGGACTTTCAATACGAAACAAATCGCAAAACAATTTTATATTTAGAGAAAGAATAGCCAGCAAGCCAAAATTTTAATTTCTTACACCTACATATTTCACATTTTTTCTTAATCAGAAATTCAAATTTGGAGAACCACCACAAAATGTTCCTATTGGAATCTGAAAGAAGGAACACACAAGGGAGGGGAGTTGTCCGAATTTGGTGGTGGTTGTCCGAATTTGGTCGTTACATTCTTGGTTTTATTTTCAGGAATTCCTTTCATCAGTTCGATTATTGGACATTAAAAGAGGAATTTTAACATTGGATTGTTTTCCTATTTAAATATCCTAAAATTTAGTATGACATATTGTCCCGATATGTCTTTTAGTAGTTCTAAAGACGTCAACGCAGTTAATTATAATGGCTGCTCGCTCTAAGGTATGACGCTCGAAGAAACCATATTGCGCGAAATTTGAAAATGCATCCCGACGATATGTTCCCAAAGCTGAAATTTGATATCAACCCGACGATGTTTGAATCAAGTCCAACGTTCAAAAATGCAAGTCAATGACGTCTGTGATTATTCACCACTGACAATGAGCACATACCTACTGAGCTATCTGAAAAGCGTGTGAAATTGGAATTCCTCTATCCGTATGCTTGCATATTTTAGGGATATATAAGTATATGCGCGCGTATGTACATGCATACATGAGAGTTATTCGATAGTCTTTCAGAATCCTTACTAGTGAGTAGCGCACTAGGTCACTTTAACCGTACCACTTATTTTGAATTCATAATTAGTTTCCTCAGCCAAAAATAATTGAGCATAGATTTAAACGAGACCTTAAATTTATCCTTACAAGTTATTGTAACTCTTTTTTAAATTGTTCTCAATGATTTTAAAATGATCAGAGGTACCCCATTAATTTTGTGCGACAACTGACGCTGCTCCTATAAGACTTACCTTTAATTAATTTAAACTTTCCGCGCCAGAAAGATTAATTTTATTTGATGAGAGAAGAAAACAAATCGCGAAAGGAAAGCCACTTACAATACATACAAGAGAAAACAGAAATCGCAATTTTTGGCAACTTAAGGCGTCGGTTAATGTCGAGCTTGTCCTCTTCAGCTTGATTTTTCCCAGCAGGCAGCTCATGAGAAAGATTTCATCAGAGCTACCCGATAGTCTCTTCGTAGCGTTTCTCGCTTGCAGTAAAAGAATCAACATCATAGATTTTAGGTTCACGTCTCACAGCACCAAACTCTTTATCAGGACCAGCATCAATTCGCAAACTTGTGAGTAGAATTACGTGATTATTTCTGCATCTTTCCCACAATTGTTGTATATTTTTCATTAGGCGCTCAGCGATTTCAATAATGAAGCTGCAAGCGTTTTCTGTTCCTTCAGAACTCGAACCTAATTAACTTCTACAATTTTTCCGGTATAAACGTATTAATAGTTCGTTCGGTATATCGAGAATCTACAATAGATACGACCTGCCGTTTCTTGTCAGCGTACAGCGAATGTCTTCTCAAATAATGCTATGTTACGGAATATGACACAATATGGCGACACTACGAGGTATAAATTCGAAAAACCGCTCAAAGATGCACTAAAAATGCACAAAATACGTGTCAAGAATGACCGAAGAAAGCAGCCAAAAACACCAGAAAAATTGTGAAAATTTTGAGACACGCTTCCCTTTTTTCAGCAATCCGGACTCAATAGGATCATGCTTCTTGCTGGAGCAGTGAATGTCGAAACAAGGAAGAATCACTTTAATTTCAATGAGTTTATTGAACTGAGACACTAAATGCCAATAATCTAATAGCAGCAATACAAATGATGGCACACAAAGCAGATTTCCACGAGCTGTTTCAAAATTTCGAATATCAGAAATCGAATAACGCTCACTTGCTCTGCGCGATTGATGTCAAGACGAACGAAGCCGAGAAAGCACGAACCCAGCGTGCGGATCGACATTCAAAAGCTTACAACAATATACGAGGGTAGTTCAATAAGTCCTTAGAATGACCAACAGATGGCGCGCGAATTGCTCCAAATCATCTGTTTTAAGTCAACACCACTCCCGACTAGATATATGGTGCAGTCACAGTTCACATCTTCTGAGTTTACGTGTTTTTATAACCAATTGAAAAAAAAAATTGTTCGTTAAGAAAAAT